>NC_048224.1:128373975-128410576 GCF_002007445.2 Ailuropoda melanoleuca | reverse complement strand
GGGGGGGGGGGGGGGGGGGGGGGGGTATTATCCCATCCACCATGAGCGTGCTATTTTCATTTTATCTTAAAGTGCTTTCATACTTTTCCCCAACTTCGCTTAGCCAACAGCTCTCCAAAGCAAGCATAATCTCAACTCTGTTAAAGAACAAGCCGGGAACTGAAGCTTAGCAGGAAAGGAGCACAAACAAGACTTTCTTGAGAAGCTGATTCGAGTCCAGGGCTCTGCAAGGAGTGTTTCCCGGACCACCGCAGCCCCACGAGGCAGGCACCCTCCATACTCAGGGAGGAGAGACAGGCGGACACAATGGTTATCTGCTCGTCCAGAGCCGCGCAGCCACTGAGTGATGAAGAAGCCAGGATCCAGTGTCCTGGATTTTCCCCTCTAATCCTTCTGTTTCTTGGAATTAGACAATTTATTATCTCCAATTAAAAGAGGGGGGCGGAAAGGGGCTCTCAAACTCCCTATGTTTGCTCAGCATATTGGCCCATTTTAATGTCAGACACAGACATTCTCAATTACAGTTTCTTGGGGGTTTTTTTTGTTGTTTTTAATTTATGAGGTTCTACTGAGAGACTCTTTTCAGGGAGAAAAGAGCCAACAGCTGTACGGAATTCCTGCGATCATGTCAGAGCTCCAGAGCAGACTTTGATCTCGAGCATTTGAGCCGGAGTTGAAAGGGGTGCACACAAACATTTCAGGCCGACATCTAAATTCTGCTCTTGGCTTCAAGGAGCCAGAAGGAAGGCTAACAGTATTAGGCTGAAATGATTTATGAAAAAAAAGTTTTAATCTATTCAAATGGCCTTTAAATGTAACCTCATGAGGCCAGACCCAGACAGCCCCATTGATCATTCCAGTTAAACACAGAAAGAACGACGCAAAGCAGAGTGGACATAAAATACTATTTCAGAAACTCTGCTCATAAAAAGAGCCAAAAGCAACACAGATAAGGAAAGAATCACGGACTTTTTAAAAGCTGAGTGAACTGGGGAGATTTCTTCCCCTCATTCTGGATTCAAACTGCAGCTACTTTAAGAGCTAGCTAAGGCAGCTGCGGGCAGACACCGCTCCCTTCTCAGTTTTAAATGGCCAATTAAATTTTATTCAGGTCTCACCACTGCCAACTCCTTCCCCACCTCCTCCTCCCCTTCCAAGAGCACTGCATGCAAAAAACAAAACAAAACAAAACAAAAAAAAAAAGAAAGAAAGAAAGAGAGAGAGAGAGAATGAGAGAGAAATCAAGTAGTCCTGGGACCCCTACCTGCCTCGTAGCATCACTCTAATCCCATCCACTGGAGGGAACAGCCCACCCCACTGCCAGGGGCTTGTAATTCCAGGGGAGTGAGAAGCACAACACTTCTAAGAAAGGAAAATCTATTTCCCCCCACAAGACCTTCAGTTAAATATATATTCCATCTCTTTAGGGGCAAAAAAATAAATAAAAGCACTTTCAGCGGCTTTTCCAAAAGGGCACCTTCTCTAAGACGGCTGCAATAGAAACAAAGAAGGGGGGGAAGGGGGATGGGACACAAAATTCATTCAAAATAAAAAAGACCAAGAGACAAAAGGAGCCTGCTTTCCTAAAGACACAGTTGCTCTGGGGGAGGCATCAAGGGGAGGTCCACCGAGGAATTGAGGAGCTTTGGAGACAAACTTGCCTCCGTCCTTTTTCTGAGCTCCAGCTGATCCAGATAGCTTTAAAATTTTAGGACCATTTAAGACCTTTGGAAGAACCCAAGCACTTGGAGAACAAGCGTTCAACAGAGGTCAAGCCCAGGTTCAGTGAAAAATAGGTATTAAACAAGTTTCACTTCAAAGGGTAAGAAAATGAAAATCAATGTTTAATCATTTAGGGATGGACCCTAAGAGGGGCGCCTGGGTGGCTCAGTCAGTGAAGCGTCTGCCTTCGGCTCAGGTCCCGATCTCCCGGTCCTGGGATGGAGCTCTGCCTAGGGCTCCCTGCTCAGGGTGGAGCCTGCTTCTCCCTCTCCCTCTGCCCCTCCTCCCACTTGTGCTTGCTCATGCTCTCACATAAATAAAACCTTCGCTAAGAACAAAAAAATCCTCTGTGGACTCTTACTAGGACATGCCAATGAGATCTTAAAAATTTTAGAGGTCTCCTGTTTTCAACAAACAGATTCCTACTAATAATGTGTTGTTGAGAAAGTAACTGATTTCTTTCAATCTTCTATTTTCCACTGTCAACTCAATATAGTTCAGCCCAATTTAGTTCAGTGAGATTTATGTAAGTAACCCCCTCAACACAGACTTGCAAATTAAATACTGACATTTCCTGATGCTCCATAAATAATTTATATATATATATAAATAAATCACAGCACGCTTGTTCACCCCCACTTTTTTTTTTTCCTTTTTAGTACTTACAAGGTAATAGTAACTTCTGTGTCCGATCAGGTTTGGTTGTTTCTTTTTTTGGGGGGGGGGTGTTTGTTTTTAAAAAGAAGTTCCTTTTCTCAGAGTTTACCATCTGCCTGGGCAATTAACAAATACTCATCCTGAAAAGTTAAACAATCCATCAACAAGGATGTCAATGCAGAGTCCCAGCTTCCAAAAAAAGGGAGGGGAAAAAAGCCTTTAATATCATCTAGACCTCATTCTGCAGATAAGCAAACTGGAGTCTCAGCAGGGACATAAAGGAACTAAGGAAAAAGGAAGATTAGAGCCAGTGGTTCAAAGTCTAATTAGAGATACAGAGAACAAGCACTGTAAGGAGAGAGAGCAGGGCCCCCAGCAAGAGCCATGGGGGCCCTGGACGGTGGGCAGGTCAGAGAGAAATGTGTTCGAAGTGAAGCTGGGTGGTGTTTACAACAGGGAGAGCACCGGAGCAGCTCAGAGAGGAGACCTTTCCCTTGGGAGCCAAAGGAGAGGTGGTGCTAAGTGCAGGGAAGGGGAGACAGTATTGGGGGTCATGCAAGCTGGGCTCCAAACCCAGAGCTATCTTAATGCTGTGCAAAAAGGGAAGGGATTAAAAGCTCTTCCCATGGGCACCGTCACCTTAAAAGAGAATAGCACCAACCACCTCTCCAGTTCGTGAGTCAGAGGACTGACTGTGGGCAGAGGTGTGGGCAGTTGAGCACACACATCGGGTGTCTGCTGGGACCAGGCACCTTCAAGTGTAGCACTTGATTCGACAGGAACACAAGAGGCCCAGCCCCCCCACCCCCCGAGCTCACATCCCACACACTGGTGCCCCAACCAAGAATGGCAACGAGGGCAGGGCTCCATGAGATGCTAACACAGAAGGGGAACCGCCATGGACGGCAGTGGAGAATTAGGGCACCGTAGCCCCAGCAGCTCAGCAGTCTGGTCCTTGGGGGAGGCTCGCCATTCCCCCAGCCTCCCCACACTCACGAATCCACTTCATCCTCAGGCACCTGGGAACTATACAGGCTTCTGAGGGAAGCGAGGACATGACAAGTACACAGCAAGCACAGTGATGGGACCCCTCAACGGCTCTGGTTGACACCAAGTTCCTTCTGTCACAACTCGTGCTGTGCACTGCTTCTAGAAGGTTCCCCCCACTGCCGGCTGGCCTGCACTCAGCCATTCCTGCCAACCCAACACAGACCAGGTGTCCTCTGGTCCCATGAGCGGCTTTCCCACGTGGTTTTTTGTTTTTTTTTTTTTTTTAATTAACCAGGGCTGCTCCAAAGCAGAAAGGAAATGGCTCTCTTTTATATCCCCTGATCTTCTCAACTCTTCCTAGAGTGACCTTGCTAATGAAAACACAAACTGAATAAACACTCGGAGGAGAAACCATCTGTTTCGTGCGACCAACGTCAGTAGGAACAGGGTTTGTTTACCAGTGGGGTCAGGAGGCCAGGACACATAAAACCTTCTCAGAGATCTTGAGTGGGGGATGGCCCTGGGGCGGGGTTGAGGGGCAGGGAGATGTGTCATTAACCCTTTCAGATCTGCATGAGGCCCTTTGTTTTATAACCTCCGGTTGGAAGAGCACTTTGCACATCATCAACCACAGGGTGAGGCTTATTTGCACAGCATTTTCCACATAAAGATGATACAATGCCATGTAAGAATTCACTATCCATACTGTGTCTGAACTTTCTGCTCCGCAGAGGAAATAGGTAAGGTGACCATCCAAGTTCAAGAGCAAAGGTGGGAGATGGAACTACAAGGCAGAAGAAACCGGCGCTCATCACGATGGCTTTTCAAAAGGTTCAAAGCTTAAAGAACTTTTTCAGAAAGGCTATGAATAACCAGACACACAACCACACGGACTACAGTCTGGTTATCTGTGCTAGGAACGGTTTAGGGAATTTGTAGTTAAAATGAGGACTCCGCCTGCCTTCTACTCTAAATCAGAACTAATGAGAAAAAGCCCAGGAAATTCAATCCCCAAGGAAATAGAGGGTTCAGAGAAGAATGTTCGCAAGGGGAAACTGCCAGGACTTCTGGCCGTGTGCCCCGCTCCTCTGTGCTGCAAATGGGGAGCGAGGAAGGAGAGTTCATCCTCTCGGGGCACCCAATCCAAGGAGCGGTCATGTGTGGGCAAGGGAGACACTTCCAGGGTCACACACCCAGCCGTATGAATTCACAGCAAAAAGTTGTGCAGCAAGGTTTTCCAGCAGTTACGGGCGGCCGGGGCTCTTGCAATCCTGCGTCACTGTGCTCCCATCCTGAGTGCGAAGACTGAGTCACCGTGGCCGGCCTGATGCCTTCCAGCTGCGTGAAGGCCTGGCTGTCTCTCTTCTTAAAGAGCACAAGATAGCAATTTAGAATCAGCTCTGTCAATAAAAATGCTGATATCTGCCTTTCTATAGGCAGTTACAGAAAACATCTGTTACCCACTGGCTGAGAGGGAACATTCTGGCCAAACTAGAAAAATCAAAATAAAATATGAACGGAGGAGACATGTGGGAAAAAAATGACATTAAGTTCTACTTGTAAGAGAAACTCATTCTCACATGCAGTCAGCAAACGGTTTAATGAGCACCTACCACATGCCAGGTACTGTGTTAGGTGCTGGAATGAGATACTAAGGCAAGGTCCCTGCCCAGTGAAGCGGCAACGGCACCACTCCTCATACTTATATTAAGTGCTTAGTATATGCCGAGTTGGTACAAATAAAGTGTTTGGAACAACTTTATTATCACAGTAGGAGATTGGGTTTATCATTCGCCTCATTTTACAAAGGAGAAAGAGATAATAGAGAGGTACCTTGTCCAAGGTGATCAAGGAGTCAGTAAAAATGGCTGGAATTTGAACCCAAGCAGTCCAGGTCTACCCTTATAGGCATATAAGCGAAGAAATCTGAGGGAGGGAAGAGAAAGCCCAGGCACTGCCTCAAAAGTTAGCATCTGGGTAAAACTGATAGGGTCCTTGAGGGTGCATACGAGTTTATGGGGAGGAAAGGAGAAAAGTTCCTTCCAGACAGAAGGGTTATAAGTGCAAAGCACAGACACCAGCAATTATCAAGTAAAATAATTGTTAAGGGATGAAAGCTTACTTCTATTCTTATTCCTTAGGGAGATCCTATGCAGTTCCAAGCTGTTACCGACATTCTTTGGTTTAGGGAAACTGAAGAAACAGTTGAATGCAGTACAACAGTGACTGTAGTTTATGCAGCCAACAGCAATATTTGGTCACTCCTCAGTCCAAACCACACACAGGAACACCATTTAATAGAATGTGTAGCTAGAGACATGGGCTCAGAAGCCCTTAGCACGGTACCAACAGGAAACCCTGAAACTAAATACCTCACCAAACCAGTCTGGCAATGAAGAGAAGGCACTGGAAAGGGGGAGGGGGCACCTGCTCCAGAAGGCCTAATTCTAACAGGCTGGCAGGTGCACTCATTTACGTTACAGTCTCAGCAGATCGGCAATAGCTTTGTTCACCAGAAAGACACGCATTCTGCAACAAGAAAATATATGTACAATAAATTGGCAGTTTTAAGCATAGCTATTTCGAGGTTTATCTTTCCCAGAGATGCTTAATGGTAATTCACACTCTCGGAACAGTATTAAGATGAATATGATTTAGAGAATCATACTGCATACGTGATTACATGACGGGTTATAGACGTTTATGTCGACTATTAAATCCCACCGTCCCTCTAGCCAACAGGAATAATAGACGGATCGTCTCCAATTTAAAAACAGGTTATGTTCCCAAAATTTTGTGTTTTAAGTTGACCGTTTAGAATTCAGGAGTTATTTTCTCCCCACCAACAATGCTGGATGTGGTATATAGTACCTGAGACAGAACACAGAAAACTAAATCCAAAGTGAGCTACACGCGAGGTCTATGGACCCGAATCCACGTGAGCTACACGCGAGGTCTATGGACCCGAATCCACGTGAGCTACACGCGAGGTCTATGGGACCCGGATCCACGTGAGCTATACGTGAGGTATGGACCCGAATCCACGTGAGCTACACGCGAGGTCTATGGACCCGAATCCACATGAGCTACACACGAGGTCTATGGACCCGAATCCATGTGAGGGATAAGGATTCTGGAGAAAAGTGTCATCTCACCCTCCCCGCCTTGGGCACAAGAAATCCTCACCTGTTGGAATGGGTGCTGGTTCCCTAACCTCCAGCAGGAGGAGGCTGGAGAGGAGGAAGAGGAGGCGGCAGGGGCTCAGAGGAGAAACGGCAGAACCACGGGGGCACGGGAGCTAGAGCCAGGGTACGGGCCTCCCACGGATGAAAGAAGCCAAGGCTGCGGATTCCTCCCTCCCTGCCCAGCTCCCAGACACCCCCATCTCCTCCCCTGGTCCCTGGGATGGGGGCCCTCTGCAACTCTGGGGCTGCTGCACCGTGGACCTAGATCAGGGTTTTCTTCACCCCTACTTCCCACCCTTGAACACAGACGTCCATGTCTCTCCTGACATGAAAACACGCGTGCGGGTCTTTGATGGTTTTCTCAGGGTTTTTCTTGCCCGTACCCTAGAGAAGCGGCACACGCACGTGCACACAAGCACACCAACGTGAGAGGAATACCTGTAGTGAGCAAATGAGAGACGCATCCACAAGACCACAACTCCACCCAGCTTAAATATCTACAGATCATACGTGCATATGCAGACACACACACATTCGCGTAGGAAGGTCTGTGTAATTCAAGTCATCTGCCCACTGAGACCACTATCCAGGCAGCGCATGCAGGAGTCAAAAAAATCGGACAGCGGAGAACCAGAAAGGGTCAGAGGAGCGTGCTGGGGGTGGAGAGGGAGGTACGGACCCTCCTCCCGCCACCTCCCTCCACTGAACACAGGGATGAAAGGAACCTCCCCGTGCTGAGGGCTGCCCACACGTTTGCGTTCACAGATCTACCCCGACTTACTGGAACTTCAAATGCCTCCTGGGTGTCATCCAGCATCTGGATTTTGATGGACATGAGTTTCCCGGAAGGTGTTGGGGGCAGCTTCTGTCCATGTTCCAAGGTGCTGATCCCCGAATTCTCTGGGGCCCCCAGTCGCGATCCTGGACTTGGCCTCTGCTCTATTTCTCCCATGGTGAAAGCAGACTATATAATATCTGCAGGAAGCAGGGAGAAAGAAAAATACATCAGAAGAGGGGACTCATTTCAAGTACCTCAGGAACACCTGTGGTCTCCGAGCCTTGCTTGAATTGGAGGAGCCACAGCTCGGTGGGCTCTCTGTCCCCTGCACAGGACTCACGCGTCGGGAGGCTTCGGCGCCTTCACAAAAAATCAGGTCGCCCTCAACCAACACATACAAATAGTTGTGCATATTTTAACACTTTCTTTCCTAGTGTTACAGTCGGCTCTTATTCAAACTATAAGTTCAGTTGTGTTCAACACATTACTCAGTGTCTACGGTGAGCTGGGCACAACTTTCTGAGTCTGGATGGAACAGGATAGACAATGCCTAAGCCATACCATTAGCACCCTTTAATTACCTTTTATGGACACACTAACATACCAAGTCGTGCGGGTATTATACAAAGATAAAGCACACGTCGTGGCCCTTCGTGGCTCTCGAGTTTATAATCTGTTGCGGAAGGTAACCACGCACTCCCACAAACACAGGCGACATAAGGTAGGGTCTATTTCTCCCCATTTCTTCTGCTTGTTTCTATCACAATTACCTTCTAATGCATCCTTTCCTGCCACCCCCTCCCACTGTTCCCCCTTTCCCAAGAAACCATTCTACGTATAATAGTATCGACAACAATGTTATTTCTCTAGAAGCAAAATCCAGCTTTTTCCTCTTTCAGTGAGTAGCCCGCTCTTCTGCCTCCCCTCCCCTCCCCACCCTCCCCCTACCCTCTGCCCCGTTCCAGGTCTCTGTGCAGGGCTCTCACTGGCTGAATGCTTTGCACTCCTCCACCTGGAAACTTCCACCCTGGCTTTCAAATTCCGTTCCATGATCACATCCCCGACATCTGGTTGGGGCTCAGTTCTCGCTGCCCGCTCTGTGCCCACAACCCCGTCGAGCATCAGCATGGTGGCCAGTCCCATGTGCCTCTGCCCGGTTACATCCCCCAGGACCACCCCAAAGCAGGGATCAAATCTTGGGTATCTTTGGATCTCAGCACCTAGCTAGACACAGTGCAGGGCACAGAGATTTCAATAATGGCTGCTTGATGATGGGCCCTGTCTGGATATGAAGGGTCACAGAGCACAAGGGGTGGGCCCTTCCATCATGGAGAAGGTAGGAACGGTCCTCAACCAAAGTCTCTCATGTCAGGTAACACCTGCAAGGAGACAAATAAATGGGAGAAGGCACTGCAGGGAAGGGGAAGGGTCCCTACAAAGCTAGGGGACAGAAACAGGGTGGCAGACAGGAAGAAGAGTAGGGATTAATGCGGGAAATGGGCTTGGAAAACAGGATGGAACCAAATGATGAAAGACCTCAAACCCCTGGCTGAGAAATATGGTCATTCCCTGCAGGTAGCTGCTGGGTGACAAGAAGGACAGACGAAAAGCAGAATCTTAGAAAAACCCATCTGAAGAGGCTCTATCCTACAGGCTAGGGAAAGATGGATGGCGGGGGCCGTGGCAGGTTCAGTGACAAAGCTATTGTGACAATCTGTGCCTGAGGGGATAACGTGGCCAGTGGTGACAGAAAGAAAACCGTGAGGCCATAAAACCCGCTGTTATGGAAAAATTAACCCAACGTTGTTAACAGTAAGCTCCCCAGGAGGAGGATATAAAAGTATAGAAATGACCAGAAAGTTTTATATCTGGGCAGAAGGGAGTGCATGGGAGGGAAGGTGTGAGTCTGGGGACATCTGGGGCCCGTGGGGGAGCTGGACTTGGGCAGAGAGTTGAGTCCATCTCGCTGTACAAACGAAAGCCAGAATGAAAGCAAATGGCGGGGGGCAAGAAGCAAAAAGAACCACTGTGCCCACTCAAGAGGGTGGTCATTGCTGAATATTGTTCCCCCAGAAAATTTTTAAAAGATTTGAGAGAGAGCATGAGTGGGGGCGGAGGGTGAGAGGAAGAGACAGAGACTCCCCACTGAGCAGGGAGCCCAACATGCGGCTGGATCCCAGGACCCCGAGATCATGACCTGAGCCGAAGGCAGACACTTCACCGACTAAGCCACCCAGGCGCCCCTCCACCGCCACCCCTGCCAAATTCTTGTATTGAAGTCCTCGCCCCCAGTATCTCAGAGTGTGACTGTATTTGGAGAAAGGGTCTTAAGAGAGGTGATTAAGTATAATAAGGCCATTATGATGAGTCGTAATCCAGTCTGACTGGTGTCCTTATCAGAGGAAAACTGGACACACAGACACCAGGGATGCTGGAGCAGGAGCGGCCATGTGAGGGCACTAGAAGGCGGCCGTCTGCAGCCCAGGAGAGAGCCCTCAAGGAGAAACCAACCCTGCCAACACCAGGGTCTGGACTTCCGGCCTCCAGAACTGGGAGGAAACACACTTCTAGTGTTTCGTCCCCGCCCCGAACCTGTGGTGCTTTGTTATGGCCGCCCTAGCAAACTCATGCCAGGGCCTGTGCAGAAGATGGGAAAGAGGCACAGAAAGAAGCCGGGGCCCGGAGTGACTGAGAAAGCCACAGAAAGGGCACCAAAGGGTCACCTGTGGCATGAAGTATGGAACTAAGTGCGGTGTCTTACGCATTTGAAATCACGTCACCCTTCAGCTCCTGGGTTCAGGAAAAACCATCCAGTTAGTAAATCTCATTTGGTAGGTTCTTCTCACCCAGCTCCTGGCTCGTCCTTCTCAAGAGTTGGGCTCCCAGAAGTTTCTGACAAAATTCCATATGGAATTTGGAAGCCCCTTCCCGCTGCCTCTCAGCGCTCTCGCTGTGATGCCAAAGGCTGGCCCGGAGGTCAGCGGATCAGAAACTACGGAGTTACCTCAACAACCTGGTGGTTGACTCAAACCCCCCCAGCATGAAAAGATGCATCCTTTGACTGGACAGAGAAAGGGTCTGACGACCACCTCAGAAACACCACTTTCTATGTAGTTCTATGTAGTTCCCCACAAACTCCACCAAAGCCTGTTAGAGAGTATTATTCGTTCCTGTACAATCCCTCCGAGGTTGGATTCTGCGGCAAGAAAATGGACCAGGCTTTCTGAGACCAGCAGTTCTGAGAAGTGCTTTTTTGAATGCCCACCTAGGACTTCACAGATTATGGACGTAGCTTTCTCATTTCTGCCCCAGCGCGCCTGAAGAATCTAATTCTAATCTGTGTGTCATGGGACCTGTGCTTTGCTTAATCCACCGTTTGTCTGGAGAGCTGCGACTGGACCAGGTTCATCTATGATGCCAAGCACAGGGCCTTACAGCAAGTGCAAACACGTCATCTGCTTGCTCAATGAGTCAGATGTGGGTGTATACATCTGATTAGTTATGAACTCCGTTGTGTTTAAGACAATCTTCACAAACTAGGCAAAATTATTTCCCTTTATGTTTTCTGTTTGGTGTCTCATGGTTAAAAATAAACACAACCTCCGGAGAAAACTGACCTCAGCTCAGTTTGCCAGCCCCAGCCCCAGCCAACTCTCTGCACTTTTTCCTACTTTAGTCTTGATCTCTCCCTCTCTCTCAAAGCATCCCCTTCTGCCTTCCTCCTCCTCCCTGCACTCCACCAGGATGCCCAGGCCCTGCCCTCCCAGGCCCTGCCCTCCTTCGGTCATTTATGCTGGGCCCAGCCCCCTGGCCTCCTGCTGAGTCAGGGACATGTGGCTCAGAGGCCCGGCCAGGGAGGTGATCAGCCAGGGAGGTGATCGCAGGGAGGAAGGGGCCTAGTCCCCCACATCATCCCCACCTCAAAGGTGCTAGGGACCCTCCCTACAAAAACACTTTCTCCTTGTCCTGCCTGAGCAAAGGCAAGGCCCCTCATCTCGTAAACTAAACCCTCTCTCTCCCTGTCCCTTGGGCCCAAGATCTCCAGATAAATACGTACTGTCATTTTCAGCCCCTTGTAAAAATTAAAAGTGAGCTAGTTATTAATAGATATTTAGTACCTTAAATTCCTTTTTCCTCAGTCTCCAAATGAGCTCACGCCTGTGCTATTTCTACTTCTGGTTACTGACATTTCAACAATGTAGTCCTGCTTTGTTTTCCTAGCTGCACGCAGACTGTTGCTGTACATGGAAAGCACTGCTCAATTCAAATACAAATCCAGCCAAGAGGTTTGAGCTGGGCATCCTAGGAATGTCACGGGAATATCCGAGGAACGCTGGCAAGTCATAAATGGGTGACCACGTTGATGGCTGCTATCCGGATCGGTGGGTCCAGTAACACAACACAGCCTTCCAGACGGAAGGTCTAACACCCTGAAAAGCCTCCTGTTTATATAGATCAATCCAGCCTCTCTCTGGACTTTACCTCCATAACCACCTCTGACTTCTGAATTCTTTATGGAATGGTCAAAGCAAAGCAAATGAACATTTCTTTCCCTGTGATACATTATCACCAACATGATCGTTCCAGGCCTAAAAGCAAAAAGCTGTGCGTGAAACTTTATTCTTTGGCTGTATGAAACAGGAACGACAATGAAAAATACAATTTGTAACTGGCAGAGAAATGATGAAAAAGCTAGACTTGTCCTATCATCGGACTATCCTGGCTTCGAGATTTCCTCTTGGAACGTACCCCAAAGCAATAAGGACAGACGGACAGAGACACACACACACACACAAATGCCAACTCCATCCCTGAACACATCTGCAACTCCAAACCACAAACCCGAAGAGAGAGTTGCCAAACTGCAGTCAAGGTCAGACAGAGGAGAAGGAAAATGCTTGGCGAGGCTGCCCAAGACTGCAAAGCCGTGCTCCCCGGAACACGCAGGATATCCCGAGCAACAAAGCCAACAAGAACTTTCTAGGGGAACAAATGTACACGTTAGCACAGAGAGCGTCCCTGGCCACAGTGTGGGGGGAGAGCCCACTAAAGATGGAGCTGACGGAGAAACAGCACAGGTAAAGACATCGGCAGGACGCAGTCCACTGCCAAGGCCAGATGAAAGAGAGAGAGGGCACTGGGTACGCTACCAGCTAAACGAGCAGAGAAAAACAGAGGATAAAAGGATTATACACACACCCCCTCAGGTCACAAGAGTTCCCATGAGCATGGGACGGTCTCCTGGCTCTCAGAAAGCTCCTAGCTACTTCATACAGCACTCGCCAAATCACAAAGGACCTTTACAAAGATGATAGAAAAAAAAAAAAAAATGAGAAGGACAAAAGAAGAATGAGAATTTCTCCCATACTGTCCCGACTTAAACTACGAAATAATGGCTTCAAACAAAAACATGAGAGGACTTACAAGAGGGACACCTGGGTGGCTCAGTCAGTTAGGCATATGCCTTCAGCTCAGGTCACAATACCAGGGTCCTGGGAGAGCCCCGTGTCATGGGCCCAGCTCCCTGCTTGCTTCTCCCTCTCCCTCTGCCCCTCCCCCCACTCGTTCTCGCTCTCAAATAAAAATAAAAAAAGCTTTCCTGAGCTCTTGTAAATCCTATGGGAAAAGAGGAAAAGAAAATAAAGCATGAAGGCAGACCTCAGGGAAAGACCAGAAAGATGAATAAAAACATCACTGCTATAATAGATCTTTGTGTTGCCCCAAATTCAGGTGTTGAAACCAAATCCCCAAAGTGATGGTAGGCTGGGGGGTATTTTGGGAGGGGGTTAAATGGTGAGGGTGGGGCTCTCACGACTGGGACTGGTGCTCTTACGAAGGGACCCCCAAGCCCTAGCTCAGCGCCTCCACCATGTGAGGACCCAGCAGGAAGCCAGCAGCCCAGGAAGCAGGTGCCTTCCTGTGGGACTCCCAGGCTCCACAACTGTGAGAAAGAAAGTTCTGTCATTCCTAAGTCAACCAGTCTGTGGTACGGTTATAGCAGCACAAACAGACAATCACCGAAACGGAAGTGGCTACAAGAAAATATGCCCAGGTGAAAACAGGAGGGTCTTGAGGGGAAGGATTGAGAAAAGGACGCAAAAAGATTTAAAACAGAGTGAAAAGTGATAGCCATGGAAGACAAGCAGGAGTTTCAACTCACCCACAACCAGTGTCCCTGAAGAATAAAAAATAATGGAACAAGGAAAAAAAAAAATTTGGGAAAACATTCCAGAAATAAAAGGTGAGTCTCCTTTGTGAATGAACATATATTCCAGAAACAACTAACACAAGATGAGCGACACCAAGACATTTCCTGTATCATCACCGACCATCAAAAACCAAGCAGGAATCATTCAGGCACGTAGGCACAAAGTTCAAACAAAATACAAGGGGACAAAAATTCAGATTCACCCGTGGCAACATTTAGTTTTAACTGTCAAAACAGTCCTCAAAGAAATAAAATGTTATACCCAAATTTTCATTCATAGAGAAGAGCCAAACATTTTAAACAGTCAAGAATTCAGAATATTATTCAAGCCCTTGCAGAAGAAACTACGGTCAGGAGGAAGGATAAACCTCAGCAAAACAAGGGGTGAATGGGGTAAAACGCCGGAGAAGGATTACCGGTAAATTCTAAATCCATTTATAACATAAAAGGAAGACAACAATAGAATATTGTGAACTCCTAACACACAAATAATGTAACTAAGAAACTGGCACAGGAAGAGCCCAGATGTTGAGGCCCCGCAAACTATAAATTAACTGTTAGCCCAGGTTTTAAAACGGATACAAGAAAATTTAAGTCTCCAAAGACATACATATGGTTAATAAGCACATGAAAGGACATCCAACATCCTTAGTCACTCAGAAATGCAAATGACATCCACAGTGAGATGGTTTTTCACACCCACGGTGATGGACGGTAACAAGTGTTATTTAGAGTGTGAAACAGCTGGAATTCTCCTACATTGCTGGTGGGAACAGAAAAAGGTGCAGACACTTGGGAGAACATTTTGGTAGTTTCTTTAAAATTTAATCATAAATTTCATATATAATCCAGGAACTGGGCTCCCCTAGCAAACCCTAGGCGTCTCCCCAAGGGACATGAAAATACACATCCACATAAAGGAGGAGCCAACAGGTGGGAAGGAGACAATACCCATCAGCTGGTGGTGTATCCGAACTAGGGACTACTAGTCACCGACAAAAGTAAGTGCGACGCCGACACGTGCTACCACATGCACGAACCTCAGAAACACTCCGCTGAGTCAAAGAAGCCGGATGCAAAAGACTACCCAGCAAATGACCTGACTTGTAGGAATTATCTGGAAAAGGCAAATCCACAGAGACAGAAAGTGGCTTCCTGGGGTTTGGGAGAGGGGCTGGGCTGACAGCAGAGTTCGGAGGGATGGAGAGATTTTTGGGGTGCTGGAAACGTTCTGAAACTAAGTTGTGGCAAGAGTCACACACCTCTGTAAATGTACTAAAACCCTCTGAACTGTACATTTAACACGAAGTTACACTATATAAATTGTACCGCAGGCTAAAAAATGTGTATGCACGATGTGTGGTGACGAGGACCAGGTGATTTACAGAACCGAATCACTACTGCACACCTGAAACTAATATAACCTTGTACGTTCACTGGAATTAAAATCACTTGTTTGAGCAAGAGCGAACGTGCATTTGGGTGGGGAGGGGGGCTGCCACAGGGCAGGGAGAGAGGGAGGGAGGGAGAGGGAGGGAGAGAGGGAGGGAAAATATCCTAGCCAGGCTCCACGCTGAGCACAGAGCCTGACGCAGGGCTCGATTTCACGACCCTGAGACAATGACTTGAGCTGAAACCAAAGTCGGGCGCTTAACCAACTACACCACCCAGGTGCCCCTAAAATAAAAAATAAATAAATAAAAAATAAAAAAAAAAAGTGTGTGCACTCACACCCTTGTGAACACACAGAACTCTCTGGAAGGACAAAGAAGGGACTATTAGGAGAGCTGGCTCCTGGTTAAGGACAGGACTGAGACAGAGATCTTCCATTCAGAAATACACAAAAATTCCCTCTACTAGGAGGACAGAATCCGCAGTACCCTGGCTCCATTTAGAGCATGAAACCAAAGGAGACGTGATCGCAGTAAAGAAGGGTGACAATTCTCAATTGCAAGAGGATGACCAAGAATCTGCAAAGGAGTTTTCCTTCCAGTTCTAAGGATAAGCTACTTAAATCAATATCACACTCTTGTCAACTAACTAGAATTTAAATAAAAACTTAAAAAAAAAACCCATATCTTTAACTACACACATTTAAAATAAACACACTCACACAGACATACGTACGTAAATGCCACTGAAGAATTCCGAGTTAAGAAAAATTCACAGAAAGTTGTTACTCACAGACGCCCAAGCTGGAGACTTTAGGAAGTTACAGGGCTGGGTTCTAGAGCCCCCAAGGTACTTCCGAGGGCCCCACGTTGAGGGGGAAGGAGCGCACATTTGCCATTTTGTGGGGACCCAAAGCAGCTCCACTCAGAAGGGCAAAGGGCGAAGGGTGTATTACCCCAGCCCTGCTGGGTAACAAAGCCACCTTGTGCTCTGGCCCAGGAGCCACAGGCCAGGAGGGAGGGAGGAGATACCCCACCCCCACCTCCAGAAAGGCCGGCAGCCAGCAGCTCCTCACCAGCACAACCCGCTGAGTTTGGCCTTTCACAGGGACTTCGATAAGGGGTTTTGAGAAAGTTCAAAAACAGCTATCTCTGCGGACAGATTTGCTGCCTTCAAAAAAAGTCTGGGAGCAAAAGAAACTGCAGATCAGCTGTTTAACATCCACCAGAGACTTCAAACAGGCGAGAGACCATTTGGCCTGTTTGATCATTTGGGAGAACAGGACGTTCACCATCTGGGAGCAGGGGTGCCCCGATTCACCAGCACAGGCAGGGAGAGGACGAGACCCCATAGGCTTCATAAAGACGATCTTCACTGTCTATTCTCTCCAACCCCAGTAAAAAGCAGTAAGTAAACAGGCTAGCTTAAACACCCCTGACAAACCTCCGGAAAGTACTTCAAGGAAAACTCCGAGAAGTTTTCACAAGTTCATAGACGTTATTTCACAGGTCTGGTTTTAACTGTATCCCTTTTCTACTCAAAAACCTGAGTCCAACCATTACCAAGTTAAATGTGAAAATTCCTACCCAGGCATTCAACGATCTACCCTGATGATTCTCCTTGTGATCAACGGTTTTCCAACCCGGCTGGCCTCTGCTCTTCCGCACGCCCGCATTTTCCTGACGCCGCACTGGTGCTGTTCGGTTTCCTTCCTTCTCAAATACTGCCGCTCCCCCCCAACCCGTTCCAATGTCACCTCCTCCAGGAAGCCTTCCCTGATCTACTCTTTCAGGGAAATAAGTGCCTCGCTTTATTGTCTCTGGGGTTTTGCTTGTATTTCACTCGCTTTCCAGGCCTTTCTCCCCTTTTCCTACTAGATTACAAGTTCAGAGGGGCTGCGTTACCTGGTAGTGTGAGAGGTTCCTCTCTCCTGTCTCAGCACAAGAGACAGCCCTACTCGGGGACCGTGAGAACTTCAGGCAGTACATGTATCCCTGGTAGACAACACCTATCCTTACCTGGAAAACGCAGACAAAGCCGGCCAGCCAGTGCAGGCGGTTTTTAAACCCTGGCTGCAAATCAGCAGCGACAGCAACACCTGGGAGCTTGTAAAATATGCAAATTCTGTCCCAGCACAGGTCCACTTAATCAGAAAGGCTCAGGGTGCCTTCCAGGACATTCTGATGTGAGCTCTGGCTGGAGAACCACTGCTCTACTGCCCAGGGTCCCCATAAGGATCAGCTAAAGTAAGTAAATCCACCTGACAACAAACTGGGCAGTAACTTCACGGAGAAAACATCTGTCGACCACGGTTCACACATGCACCTGACGTAATGAGCACGTGATTTTTTCAATAGCTCTTGACAAAAGGTGGCATTTCTCCTCCAATCCCGTATTTACATAGACTCCAACCTTGTTCTAAAAATGACTGGAGACAATGCAACACTTTCGTCTGCGTTTTCTCGGATTTGGTACAATGTATTTCCTGCACTGACTAGACTGGCAAAGATAAGAGCATGGAGAACCAAAGCTGAAACAGAGGCGTTGGGAAGAGAAGGCTCTTTTTGCTGCTGGGGGGGGGGTCAAGAAGCCAGGGGAGGGAAAAAATCCAATTAGTCACGTGTCAATGATGTCAATTTCTTGATGACCCTGATGGCACAAAATTAAGCAACAGCTCCCCTCCATTCTGCCTCTAACACAAAGGCCGGGGTAAATAAAATGTCAGGAGAGAGGCGGTCTTCTTGAAGACAAAACAACCCCAGCCTGCAGCCTCCCTCAATGCTCACACACCACGAGGCTCCGTGTCAACAGGGGCTGCATTTTCTGGGCTGCTGCCAAGCTCGCTCTACTTAAAGCACATCAATCTCATCCACTTACTAAAGAAAGTCCTCTTTCTTTGTCTCCAGTTGACGCTGGTCAGCCTGTCTAAATATCTGTGGAAAACACCTAATCCTTGCCTAACCCACAGTGAGGTGCACCATGGTGCTTACTCAGCGTCTCTGAAAAATAACAGACTGTTTAGACTAGCATTCAGGTGTCACAATCATTGGGATCGTCACCAGCAACAGGCATTTAGAAGGACGTACGATATTTCAGCACCTACACTCAGCACAATATGCCACCCAAAGCCGCAACAGGGGCACCACGTGGTTTGTCTTTATGGGATGTGTTATCTATCAGGCAACTGACAACAAGTACTCAGAGATAATTGTGAAAGCAACATGTTTACTTCTGACAATAGGTATTATGCAAATTTTTAAAGCCACAGAAAGGTGAGGCTAAGACACACATTCTAGGCGGAGTTCCTTCTTACATTCAATAGAAGTGTCTACCACCGGCGACCGGGGAGCTCAGCTGGTCAAGTGTCCGACTCTTGATCTCAGCTGGGGTGTTGACCTCAGGGTTGTGAGTTCGGGCCCCGTGCTGGGCTTTTAAAAAAAAAAAAAAGTGCCAGATGCCAAGAGCTATGGCAATAGTGGGTAGACTAACAGAGGCAAGGAAGTAGTGAAAAGAAAATGAGATGAGTAAGTGAGAGGCAGATTTCAGTCGGCCTGACATAGGCCAAGGTCTAGGAGGCTCATCTGCGGATCAGAATGAGGCACTGTGGTTTGTAAGACAAGGTGGAAACCACGCAGTTTTAAGAAAACATTTGACAGGTAGTGGCTCGATGAGGACACCATCCAGGAGGCAGCTGCAATGTCTCATGCAAGAAAGCATGGCAGTGACAAGGAGAAGAGAGAGTAAGGAGGCATATTTTGGGAATACTTTGACATGAAGAATCTTTACAAACTGATGACAAATTAGATGTGGGGGAAGAAGATGGAATTGTGGGCAAATCCAGAACTTAGCTACTAAGTGCGAGACAGAGCAAGAAAAAGCTGAGAGGTCCCGTTGTGGCTGACCTGAGTGTGACTGCAGGGCCTGGAGGGAGGCTGTCCAGCAACATTCTAAAGGTCACTGCTTCTATCTCCTCAACACTCACGCTTCCTCAACCCCCCTGCTATCTCCTCTCAAATGCTTTCTCCAAAGTTCCACTCCCGTAAGTGGAGTATAGGGCCCAGAGGTTCAGGAAAGAGACTTTATTAAGTCACCCGCACACAAGTCAGAGGTGAGGCTGTGACAATGGGTGGCATCTCAGAGACTTGGAAACAGCACAAAAAGAACGAAGACGGGAGCTTGGAGTGCATGCCAGTAGGCATGGGCGGGAAGAGGAAGGAGACTTGGTGAGGGAATCCCAAGTTCTCCAAGTTGGAAAGGCTTCTGAAGAGCATTTATGACAACCTTCTCCCTGACGGATGAATCCCGTATTTATAAAAAGCGGACTCTGAAAATCCATTCTAAAATCGCGGCAGGAAGCCAAGGAGGCAAGAGCGTCAAGAGCCAGAGGCTGAACCATAATGCTGGATGTTGTCGGGGCAGCAAGGAAAATGAGGATTAAGAGAAGTTCACTCGGGGCGCCTGGGTGGCACAGCGGTTGGGCGTCTGCCTTCGGCTCAGGGCGTGATCCCCGCGTTATGGGATCGAGCCCCACCATCAGGCTCCTCTGCTATGAGCCTGCTTCTTCCTCTCCCACTCTCCCTGCTTGTGTTCCCTCTCTCGCTGGCTGTCTCTGTCTCTGTCAAATAAATAAATCTTTAAAAAAAAAAAAAAAAGAGTTCACTCAGGGGCACCCGGCTGGCTCAGTCGGGAGAGCCTATGTGGCTCTTGATCTCGGGGTCATGACTTGAGCCCCATGTTGGGTGCAGAGATTAGGTTTTAAAAATTTTAAGAAAAGAAAAGCTCATTCAGCAGATTTGGTATGATCGGGTATGAAGAGAAAAAAATATTTGAGAAATGGAGGAAGGCAGACTGATGATCAGTAATTCAGACAGCAAATATATTAGTCTACGCTAATCTTTTTTAATAGACTTTATTTTTTTAGAGTTTTAGGTCTCCAAGAAAATACCCTCTCTCTCCTCACACACAGTGTCCTATGATTAACATCTGCATAGTGTGAAAAATCTGTTAGAACTGATGGACCAATACTGACATGTTATTATTAACTCAAGTCCAACTCAAGTGTACCTTCTGTGGGGTGTGACAAATGCAAAATGTTGTCATGCATCCACCATTACACTCTCGCACAGAATCATTTCTCCTGTTCTCCATCTTGTCATCTCTGCTCCCCTTCTCCATCCTGTCCCCTGAAATCAACCACTCATCTTTCTACTGTCTATCCTTTTGTCCCTTCCAGAAAGTCCTAGGGCTGGACTCATACAGTATGTAACCTTTCAGACGGGCTTCTGTCACTGAGCAACAGGCAGCTGGGGTTCCTCCATGTTTTTTTCATGCCTTGATGGCTCATATCTCTTTATCACTGAATAATATGCCACACCTTCTTTATCCATTTACTTAGTGAAGCACATCGTGGCTGCTCCCAGTTTAAGGCTACTCTGAAATGCTTTCCAGCTACAGCAATGGGAGGGTGTAAGATGTTACCTCCAAAGGGGC
Organism: Ailuropoda melanoleuca; assembly: GCF_002007445.2. Taxonomy (NCBI): domain Eukaryota; kingdom Metazoa; phylum Chordata; class Mammalia; order Carnivora; family Ursidae; genus Ailuropoda; species Ailuropoda melanoleuca. Next base: position 128,390,154 of record NC_048224.1, on the reverse strand, counting down.
CCGACTCAGCTTGAGGTGAGACATGAGAGCAAGTCCTGTTGTTTCGTGAGCAGACATTGTGCTGCCAATTTCTGGCTCAGTCAAACCCACACCTCCTCGGCAGTTATCTCTGAGATAACTCTCTTTACTTCATGAGAAAATGACAGGACTTAAAAAAAAACCAAAAAAAAAAAAAAAAAAGAAGGAAAGGAAAAGAGCGCTAGATATTTTCTTTTAATAAACCACAAGGCATTAAGTTTGTTTTCAAATTAAGTCGGGATATTCCCAACAGCCTCATTATTAAATAAAGAAATTTTTAGTAAAAAATTTAATTGACACTATCGTTCTCCACTGAAGTTTCAGATACTCTGGAAATGATGCTTGAGATATAAATGCCAAGGGGCACGCCTGGGTGGCTCAGTCAGTTAAGTGCCTGCCTTCGGCTTAGGTCATGATCTCAGGGTCCTGGGATCAAGTCCTGCATCGGCTCCTTGCTCAGTGGGAAGTCTGCTTCTCCTTCTGCCCCTCCCCCCATCCCCACCCCCACTCATGCTCTCTCTCTCAAATAAATAAAATCTTAAAAAAAAATTTTTTTTAAAAAGGAAAGAAATGCCAAAATTTAAATGCATCCTGCATCTTGCAGAACATTCTACTGACATCTATTCTAGAGTGAGTAACGGCATGTTTCATACAACTTCAAGAAAAAAGAAAGCATTTCATAAAGCTTACCAAATCCAATGAATAATAAATGACAGGGCTTCCCTTCAGGGTGGGAAAAGGAAAGCAATTTCTATTAAAGCCATTAAAGAATAGACTGTTAGATTTCTACTCTCACAGTTTCAATATTATTCAAGAAATAAACGAGGCAGTATTATCGCAGACCAAATGACACAATAAAACTCAACAGAACTGCAAAGGGTATCGCATCCTGGAACACTTCCCCTAGAATTAATCATTAATTAAAACAGAGAAGTGTCAAGGGAAAAAAAAGTATGTAATAAAAAAAAGCGAAAACCCTTGTAAAAAGATGAGAAGTTTAAATGTCAGCCTGGTTAATAAATAAGGTATGTAACTAAACAATACTGCCCACTAAAAAATAATAATAATTATGACTAATAGTTTTTGCCTTGGACAGCAAGAGGGAAGAAAAATGATTCAGATCCTATCAGATTGTTCACCAGGTTCTAATCCTAATTTTTGACATTTTTGAGTGCATTGTAAAATTAACTCGACCTTTCCTGGATTTTATTAGGCTTCTCATTCAAAGACTATGGGGGGGAAAATGTACAACTATTATTTTAATTTAGCCAACACTTATATAGCACTTTCTAGAACAGAGCATTGTTCTATGAGCTTTATAAATACGAACTTATTTAATCCTCACAGTCACCATTAGGTAGACACTATTATTGACCCGTTTTACAGATAAGAAAACTGAGACCAAAGGATTAAGTCAACTTTCCCCTTTTCACCCAGCTAGTAAAGTGGCAGATGCGGGACCAGATGGCAGACAGGCTAGTCTTCACCACCAACCATCACTGGCCTTCCTGGACAAAATAATCTCTAAAATTGTCACCCTCTCGAATATTCAGTGACCCCAGGACTCAGTATTCTAGATGCAATCAGTCTCCCACGAACCTCTCACCTTTTCTAGCACAGAGACGCCAATCAAGCTACCAAGTTAATTACCCACGCAGGCTACTAAGGATGCCAAAGGGGCAAACCCATCAAATAATCAAAACGCTTACTGAATTATGACGAGGCCTATAAAGAGTGTGGCGTACTGTCTTTTTATGGCTCCAAGTTATGAATTTTCTAAACGTCTTAAAACCTCTCTCACTTCTCTGAGCAAGGATTTTCTGCAAATGCCTGTTAATGCAGTAGACCCGTGAATCCTTAGTTCCTGCAGCCGGAGATACTCGGAGCACAGGCAAAGGCACTGTCCTTTAAAGTGCGGCAAAACCACACAGCTTCAAGGGATATCGAGACACTGGGCAAAGTCAAAGATAGATAAGCCGCCATCTCCCGGGGCAAACCCTCGGCTCCCACGGAATACACTGCTGGATGAAAACAGACACGAAAGCAGACAGAACTTTCCGCAGCCACGTGTCACGACAGGGAAGTGAGGTGGGGGGGAGAGGGGGCCGAGGAACCTGGTCCAGATCACCCTCCGGGCTCCTAGGACCAGTCACCGTGTGACATGAGACGTCGGAGCACCGTACTTCGGTTTCTGTTGAGAAATACTGTTTTTTTCATTCTTGTCACGGGGCACTTTCACTTACGTACCATCTATCACGAAGCACTTCCTTGCACTATGACTTTATTCCTACAGAGCCACGATACGGGGCAGCCACCTGCGGAAGGACGTTTTCCGGGGAGAATCTATGAAAAACTAGTGTGCCAAGAAGGGGAAAGCGAGGCCCAGCAGGTTCACAGCTGATGGGCTGGCGCTGGTCTCACTAGCTGGGGGTCCCTGATCCTCCCCACAGCCCAAAAGGGGGTGCCACCAGCACTGTTTCCCAGATGGGGCGACTGAGGCTCACTTAGGTAGAAGCCGACATTCTACAGTCCAAAGGAACAGCCATTAAGGAAATACAAACCCACCCAGGACAATAAGGGCAGAAAGAACAATATCTGGGCAGCAAGAAATGGCAAATAAGGAACACACGTTTTCCTATAACTCCAGGTTTTCGTTTAATAACAATTTTGCTGAAATGCAAAATTCACCTGTAACAGAAATTCTATGTACATGTTATGTATTCCCAGATCATGAAGCATAAAATCAGAAATAAAGAACAGGGGCGCCTGGGCGGCACAGCAGTTAAGCATCTGCCTTCGGCTCAGGGTGTGATCACGGCGTTATGGGATCGAGCCCCACATCAGGCTCCTCCGCTATGAGCCTGCTTCTTCCTCTCCCACTCCCCCTGCTTGTGTTCCCTCTCTCACTGGCTGTCTCTATCTCTGTCGAATAAATAAATAAAATCTTTAAAAAAAGAAAAAGGAAATAAAGAACAAAGAGAATCTTAACCAGTCATTTGCAAGCCCGAATACCCCGTGTCACAGTAAGACAACGGTGAGAAGGACATTTTTCTTAAAGTCACTAAGGATAGTTTCAACACCGAAAATACAAGTAAACGGTATTCTACCAAAGAATCATTGCAAGGAAAATGGATTGTTCTCCACACCAATATAAGCAGGAAGAATGAACAGTCTTTATCTAAAGAATTCTGAAACGATAAGAGAATATAAAAACAAACAAACTAGGAGTAAGTAAAAATTTTAAAAAGTGTATCATCTGTTACAGAAACCATGACAAGACCAAAAAAAAAAAAAAAAAGGAAAACTCAGGGGTGGCTGGCTGTTTCAGTCAGAGAAGCATGTGACTCATGAGTTCGAGCCCCATGTTGGGTATAGAGATTACTTTAAAAAAAAAAAAAAAAAAGGAAACCTTGGAAAATAATTCTGGAATTTAAGTCTCCTCCAAGTTTATATATTAAAAAGCCTGGGAAATTTTTCCAATGTTTCACAGATAAGCAATCTTTTTTTGTTGTTTTATGAGTTTCAAACTCATTTTAGTCGAGCCCAAGCAAAAACAAGAACGTTTTAAAAGAAAAGTTATATTCAAAAATTCTTAATAAAATCCTACCTAAAAAAAAATTAAAAACTTAATAAAGCCTTAATAAAATCCTACCTAAGTGACAAAAAACACACAAGAAGAATATCTACTATGAGTGAATTAAGACTGGGAATTCTGAGATGGAATAGACCATGGAAATAGACCACTTAATTCATTATAACCAGAAATGACATTAGCATGTAATAACCATTAGGTATCAAAAAACGCACTCAAAAACTGAGCATATGTTATTTTTTTTCCCTAAAGATTTTATTTATTTATTTGAGAGAGAGAGAGCATGGAGGGGGGCGGTAGACAGTGCCCAAGTGGCTCAGCAGGTTAGGCTCGGGTCATGATCCCGGGCTCCCTGCTCAGCGGGGAGCCTGCTTCTCCCTCTGCCCCTCCCCCTGCTCATGTTCTTGCTCTCTCTCTCAAATAAATAAAATCTTAATTAAAAAAAAGATGATAGGGGCGCCTGGGTGGCACAGTCATTAAGCGTCTGCCTTCGGCTCAGGGCATGATCCCAGCGTTCTGGGATCGAGCCCCACGTCAGGCTCCTCCACTAGGAGCCTGCTTCTTCCTCTCCCACTCCCCCTGCTTGTGTTCCCTCTCTCGCTGGCTGTCTCTGTCAAATAAATAAAAAATCTTTAAAAAAAATTATTAAAAAAAAAGATTATAAATGATTTTTATTTCTTTCTTCTGAGAAGGTCCAAAGGTCAACATGAAATGGATACCCGTCTGAAGCCAGTGTGGAGAGCCAGGCCCTCTCCAGGGCAAATGGCAGGGAACTCTCCTCGGGCAACAGGGAAAGGCTGACATACGAGCCTGTGAAGAATATCCAGAAGGGCTGCCCAGTCATCCCCAGTGCAGGTGACAGAGTCCCAGAAAGGCCCTCACTGCTGCCAGGCGTGAGAGCTGGGCACTCAGGGCATAAAATCCACCTCAGGGCAGGGGACATGTGGCTGCCACATGTCAACGCCACGATGAACACGGGAGCCTGTGACTGGGGAAAAGAAACCACAGGTGCAAGCTCCAACTCCACTGTACTATGGAATCTAACATCTATTTAATGTCTTAAAGTTGTCACTACTTTAAAACAGAGAAGTGACCTTAAATATCTGTAACTCATCCCAAAGGCCCCACATCTGAAATTCAGACATTGAGAACTTAGCACCAGTGCACCTGACCAAGGAGCAGAGAGCACAGTGGTCCCTCCTCTCAAACCTTTGACTCTCAGACCCAAATGTGTGTGATATGTGGCAAAGTGTATCATATACAGTAAAGGATATCTAAACAAGTGAGAGAAAAGATGAATTGTTCAATGCAAGGTGGTGTTACAAATGGGTGGCCATTGGGGGGAAAAAATTAAGTTGGACTCACACTTCTCATCAAAATAAATTCCATATAGATGGAAGATTTAAAGGCAAAAAATGAAATTTAAAACCTCTGGTTCCCAGACATTCTCAGCTTCCAATGTCCACTTTCGCTTTAACTACATACACACGCAGGAAGGCTACATATACTCTGGATATCATGCACCTCATACGGAATCAAGTGGCCTCTGCGTGGCCATCGAACACTAGGGCTCCATCCTGACCATCAGGAGGGATCGATCTATACGTGCCCCAGATGACAGAACTTCAACAGTCGTTTGCAAAAAACAACAGTTTCAAAGCTGAAGGTCATTATACTCCCATATTTATTATGACCATTATAAAAAAGTTTGCCATTCTGACACGAACTATTTCTATTCGGTTCTTAAATTGTAATTCCTAATTATCTTAATCTTGATAAGCAATTATGGCCAATTTTTAAAAAAGATTTATTTATTTTAGAGAGAGCACAGGGGGAGGGGCAGAGGGAGAGGGAGAGAGTCTCAAGTAAACTCCCCACTGAGCACGGAGCCCGCCGTGGGACCGGATCTCAGGACCTGAGGACCTGAGCCAAAACCAAGAATCAGGCACTTAACAGACTGAGCCACCCAGGCGCCCCTGGCTAATTAGCAATTTAAAGAAGACAAAGTTAATGGAGAGAAAACCCCACTAGGGTTGAGAAGGAGCCAATATGGTAGCCATGACAGTCTTCTTTAAAGGAATAAATTTTCTGCAATACAAAAACCCATGGAGAATATTTATAGAGCATGACGAAGCAACAAAATCCATCTAGAAAACAAGCAGGCAGTGAAACTAAAAGAATATATTAGTTTTATGTAGTTCTGGAATTTAAAATGCACTGCTAAGAGCCAACTGTCCATATGAATCGTTATCAAGATGAAGACTTGAGAAAGGAAGCTAGAAGCTAGGATGGCCTCATGAAGAACAAATCAGGCTGCAATCACCTCCTTTCTGTTTTTGTCAGATTTTTACACTGGCGGATCAGGAGATCGTTAGCACCGTGGAATGGCTGGATTTCAGCAAGGTGTTCCGAAGAAATGTTCATGACGTGGTTGTGCATCAGGTGGGAATAGGGGCTGGTCGACAGTAAAGTTGGTTCCTACTGAACAATACACCCAAAAAGTTTTAAATAATAAATAACAGCTCCCTAGACTAGGAGTCCCAGGAAAAGGCCCCAACCTTGTAATTCACCAGGTATCTTTTATTATTGCTTCAATGAAGGTTTGAATGACATGCAAATCATATTTATGGATACTGAAGTGCTAACACAGGCTATTTAATAGAAATGTACCAGCTAACATAACTAGGTTAATGATACTTCAATTTAAAAAAATAGGAATGCACCAAACACCCCTACGTTACATGTTTTCGTAGATACCACTGCTCTGACAAGTCTCTCTAAATAAAGAAGTCAGCTGGCTGCTTCTACCTGAGCTCACGTTTTCTATGGGGGGAAATAAATGTAAGAAGAGCTTGGTTTTCTGATGACTCCACAACCATAATTAGCAGAAGTCACAGCATGGCATCTTACTGTAAATGACCTCTGAGCCCTGATCAATCAATTGGTCCGTCCGTCCATCCATCCATCCATCCATCCATCCATCTATCCATAACTTGTTGCTTAGGTAAGGGACTGGAGAAATGCACACATCTAATAACATCTATTTTACCTGACAGACTATCCATGGAAGAATAGAGAACAGAGTTATTAGCAACATGGACAAAATTCTCTGGCTTCCTCACATTTCTTGTCAGTTTAAAACATCTGTCTATCATCAATGGTTTTTCTTAAAATGCCAAAGGAATTTTTTTGGAGTTTTTTTGTTTTTTTGTTTTTTGCAAGTAGAATAGCAAGTAAAATTCAATGTTAAATGCCTGGTGTTGATGGAAATGTGATATGACACTTCTAGAAACCAGTAGGCATCGATACCATAAATACTGTGGACTCCCCAGAATTTGCCATGTTGGAGAATTTATCTTTGAGAAATCAGTCCAAGGAATAAAGAGGCTTCGGGCACAAAGGTGTTCTTTGTAGCCTTATCTACATTCACATCAGCTCAAAACACCCAAAGAATAGTTAACCAAATTAGTTTACACCTGCTGCCTGGAACAGTGTACACATAAAAATTATAAACGTGACGATTATGCCACATAGGAGAATCAACTTGTTATAATGTTTAAGTTAAAGAAACACAAAAATTGGGGCGCCTGGCTGGCTCAGTCTGTGGAGCACCTGACTCTTGATCTCGGGGTCCTGAGTGCAAGCCCCATGTTGGGCACAGAGCTGGCTTGCATGCATGTATGCACGAATGAATAAATAAATAAATGCATGCAAAATTGCACTTGCACACTGATTATGGACACCGCAGACAGGGTCCCCGTGTCACAGGCAAAGAATTTGATTTGGTGGAGCTTCAGGATTGTCTGTCATTTTTCTCCTTCCTTTAACTCAGAGGCTGGCTTTACTGCTACACTGCAGGAGGGGGAAAAAGAAATATTAAAAAGAAAAGAAAGTAGTACGGTCTCCTATCATGCCTTCATAACTGGGATGAAATTCATCCTGGTACCTACAGATTATGAACAGGGTATATTCCTAATATTGACTCCCATTTTGATGAATATTTGGAACCCAAAAAGCACTCTCCACTGTTACATGGTGGCTCAAGCCAGCCCTGGAAAGCCCATCTTACCACAACGAAGCTTACCAGCCCTATGAACAAGAGCTAACTACTATTCATGGCCCCATTTCTATTGAAAAGTATATTCTGTAGCCCAAGTGGATGTCCCCCCAGTGCTCATTTCACCCGTTTCAGAGACTCCTAAGGTTGCTCTACTAGGGGTAGGTGGTTGAGGGGGGTTGGGGGACACGGACTAGCAGAGGAAGTGTCTATGTTGAGAATCCTGGCACAGTCTTAAGGGTTAGCAGGCTCAGGGGTAAACCAAGTCCACTCCGGGAACCCAGCCGTGCAGGGACATCAGCGGTGAACAGCTGGGGCAGGACTGGGAGCTCCTATAATGCCTCCAGCACTGCTGGGCAGGATCAGAAGGTCTGGGCCACGCTGTGTGTGCCAAGTTTTCGGTCTCAGGGAGGGGGGCACAGGAGGCCAATGGAATCAGGAGCTGGTCTAAGGGAAGTGGCAAGAGACCAGTGTTTGTACACTGAGAGCACTCGAACTGATACTCTGGAGGCAAGGACTACCGGTGTTGAAGTTTGTTTTTAATGGGGAAAAAAACAGAAACCGTATGCTATGAACTGAACTGTGAACCCCTGTCCACCCCCGCCTTAAATGCATATATTGAAGCCCTAACCCCAAATGTGACTGAATTGGAGGTAGGACTTTTAGGAAAGAATTATGGTTAAATGAGGTCATAAAGGTGGGGTCCTAATCTGATAGGATGAGTGGCCTTTATAAGAACAGGAAGAGAGAAAGATCTCCCCTCTCCACACACGCCTCTACCAAGGAAAGAGGATGGGAGGACAGTGAGGAGGACGTCATCTGCAAGCCGGGAAGAGAGGTCTCACCAGGAATCAAATTAGCCAGCACCTTGATCTTGGACTTCCCAGCTTCCTGAACTGTGAAAAATCCATCTGTGTTGTTAAAGCCCCTCAAATCTACAGTATGTTGTTCTGACAGCCCGAGCTATGACGCTGTCGTTTACAGAGCCACTGGAAATGTCATCTACCAACTACCTGGCTGGGAAGGAGATGGACCCTACAAATTTCCTATTAGTCGACCTTCATTTTGCTAGTAGTAAGCCTGGGAGGGAGAAAAAGGTACAAAATAAACATATATGGAGTTAAAGACTTCAAGGCAGGCTCTTTTTCGAACTTGATTTATAATGAAAGTATCCCTAGAAAGAAGAGCCTGAGGGAAAGGCCATTTGCCAGAGTTTAACCATTCCTTAAGACGATACAGAGGTACGACAAAGGAACCGCATCCATTTAAAAAGTTTTGCGCAGTGGGGCGCCTGGGTGGCACAGCGGTTGGGCGTCTGCCTTCGGCTCAGGGCGTGATCCCAGCGTTATGGGATCGAGCCCCATGTCAGGCTCCTCTGCTGTGAGCCTGCTTCTTCCTCTCCCACTCCCCCTGCTTGTGTTCCCTCTCTCGCTGGCTGTCTCTATCTCTGTCAAATAAATAAATAAAATCTTTAAAAAAAAAAAAAAAAAAAAAGTTTTGCGCAGTAATTGTCCATGTACCAATGCAAAATATCCTCTCAGGAAGGAGACCGTTGTGAAATATTTGTAAAAGAAAATAACAAAAGAGGGGCGCCTGGCTGGCTCGGCTGGGAGAGTGTGAGACTCCTTCTCTCAGGGTTATGAGATCGAGCCCCACAGTGGGCATGGAGCCTCCTTAAAATAAATAAATAAAACAATAAATTTTTAAAGAAAATGACAAAAGAGTGGACGCTGCTTTAGCTGCCTCACAGCAGACATCCGGGCATTGCTAAAGCAGCCATTCTTCAACAGATCAGCTCAAAAAGAGAAAAGCTAAGATAAAGGCTATTACAGACAGGGTCAAGAAAACCAGAGAGACAGGGACAAGAGGGAAGGACACAGTGGTAACGGGCAAAACACAGAAGACAAGGGCAAATCTCAATCACTAAATATAGACCCTTCTAGCAAAGAAAATATTGTATAATATGGAGACAGAGAACTTCAATGAGAAAGAAAAAAATGAGCTTTCAAACAACCGTCACCCAAAAGGTTTCTGTTCACAGACATCACCAACCTTGGCTGTGAATAAAATCCAAACTGAAAATAAAAATCTGAAATATACTTCAAATATTATAGCACGGGCTCAATCTCACAAGCCATGAGATCATGACCTGACTCAAAACCAAGAGTCTGACACTTAACCAACTGAGCCACCCAAGCACCCCCCCCAAATAGTTTTTAAATTAAAAATTCAACTATGCCTCACTTGAGAAGTCTTTGTAATATGCATGGCAGTAATAAGTAAATGTGGTCTGTACTGAATATGTATTTTACTTTATTATTATATTTGGTTGGTTAGGAAATTTCTATTCCTACAATTTCTATAATCTGGTGAATTTATCATTTATTCAAACCCTTTTCTGTACTGTTCATTATAATATCAGGTTTCTCAATGGCATCTTTTCATGATCAAAAATAAATAACTTCTTTTCTGACACTCACAACCTTAAGAAGCCTGCCTTCCTACTTCAAACCCTTCAGAGGGCACGAGTTCATGCACCTGGTGACCCTGTGACCTAAATCTTACTCCCAGATGAGAGCACACCTCCATCAGCCAGGAGGCCACCCAGCCTGGTCACCCCCTGGAAACATAATGGTAAGTGGCCGCACATCCCGTGACAGGCAGAAGTGCTCGCTCCTGCCCTGGGGAAGGAATGCCAGGAAGCCGGTGGAGGTCTACACTCGCAGTGCTGGCGAACATCCACGGGCCCTATCACTTTACAGCCAACCTGGAGTTTCGACCTCAGAAACCTCCCGGTTCAAGAGGCCAGCACTTTTCCCCACCACACGTAAGGCCAACGTCAATTACAGAAATGAGTCTGGGCCCACATCTGGATGTCCAGGACAAGCACGCCCGTTAAACACCACGAACCACTTTGAAGGAGGACTAACAGGAACTCAACTCTAGGAAAGAAGGACCTTCAAAGGGCATTAACTGCAGCCAGCTCAGCCCTCACCGTCCTCAAGGCACAGGGAGGCCCACACTGGGCCCTCAAGGGGCCTTGGGCAGTCCAGGAAGTGGTCAAAGCACCAGGGCATTACTATAAACCTTTAAGTACCTTCCTCTCACCTTCCTATCTTGCAATTTCATTCATTCAACTAACATTTTTTTTAAACATTTTTTTTAAAGATTTTATTTATTTATTTGACAGAGAGTGAGAAAGAGAGCACACAGAGCAGAAACAACAGAAGGGGAGGGAGAAGCAGTCTCCCCACTGAGCAGGGAGCCCGATGTGGGGCTCGATCCCAGGACCCTGGCATCATGACCTGAACCAAAGGAGACGCTTAACCGTCTGAGCCACCAGGCGCCCCTCAATCAACCAACAATTATGATACTTCATTCTTACAGGATCTCTCCGGACCCCTCCTGGATGCTGCCAAAACATGAAAGGTCAGCCTCACCAGAAGAGTCACACCTTGAAGGATGACCAATGGTCAAGTTCAAGTCGGTAATACCGCCAACTCGCGTTCAGTAGAAAAAACACTGCACCCATTGGCAGGAACTTTAGAGCTTGGAGAATATTTGTCTTCACAGCTTGAAATAGCACGTTTGAACACTTTTCCCCTCTCAGGATTTTATTTGACTTTTCTCGGGTCACAATTCATTGTCTTAATGATTTGAATGACTCCCTCAAGAATGGACAATATATATGTTATATGTCATATTTAACAGAATGATAAAAGTAAAAAGGTGACAGACAAAATTGAACAAAACTCTGGTCATGGACATTACATCAACAAGAAGAAAATGGGAATAAGAGAACTAACTTTCCATTTCCCCATAAGACCTCTCAGCTAGATTATTTCAACAGCCAAATGGCTTTTGCAAATATAATCTCCAGCTCCACCTGGGAATCCATCTGATCACCCAGATTAAAATGTTTTCAACTCAACTACAATTCTGTTACTGAATTCCTACTGAAGAGCCTTTCACAGCTCTCCATTACATACAAAACTGAATAAATTATTTAGCCTAACATCCAAGGTCCCTTAAGGTGACCCAAACTTACCTCTCCATACTTTTCTCCCTCTCTCTCTGCTCAAGACACGTAGCCCCCTTGCCTTAGCTCTGCCTGGATTATCCTTCTCCAAATCTCCACGTGGGAACGTTTTATTCCTTTACCAAAGATTATCTAAAACGCCACATCGTCCACAAAATTTTTCCTGTTCCTCTCCATTTGAGTCCTCAGAACATAACTGTATTTCTCTTCTGGCACTCATCGTATTATGCTTTATGTTAGGATACTATCTTTACATTTAATTGGGCTATCACATCACACTTCAGACATTCAAATATATGATGTGTTAAAAGAATACCATCACAAAAGATAAACTCGTAGAAAGACATGTTATCTGCACGGGGAGGAATACAGTCAACAAGAATGCAATCACTGGGGAAAGTGATACTGATTTCCAGGTCAAAAAATATGAATGAGCGGTATAAAATAGTATGGCAATACCTCGAAAAATTAAACACAGAATTACCATATACCAGCAATTCCACTTCTGGGTTTATATCCCAAAGAAGTGAGAGCAGAGCTGTGACCAGGCAGTTGTACACCGAGGTTCATAGCAGCATTATTCATGACAGCCTAAAGGTAGAGGCAGTCCAAATGTCTACCAATAGATGAGGGGACGAACAAAATGTGCCATATACGTGCGATGCAGTATCATGCAGCCTTGGGCACCTGCGTGGCTCAGTCACGTGAGCATCTGACTCATGGTTTTGGCTCAGGTCATGATCTCAGGGTCATGAGATCAAGCCCTGCATCGGGCTCCGTGCTTAGCACAGAACCTACTTATGATTCTCTCTCTCCCCCTTCCCCCCTCCTTGCCCTCCACGCGCACTTGCTCTCTTCCCTCTCAAAAAAAAAAAAAAATCTACATCTATATAGATATAGATATATATGTGGGGGGGTATCATTTAGCCTTAACAAAAGGAAATTCTAACACATACAACATGGATGAACCTTGAAGATATGATGCTAAGTGAAATAAGCCAGACACAAATGGACATAGTATGTTTCCTCTTTTTTTTTTTTTTTTAAAGATTTTATTTATTTATTCGACAGAGATACAGACAGCCAGTGAGAGAGGAACACAAGCAGGGCGAGTGGGAGAGGAAAAGCAGGCTCATAGCGGAAGAGCCTGACATGGGGCTCAATCCCATAACTCCGGGACCACGCCCTGAGCCGAAGGCAGATGCCTAACCTCTGTGCCACCCAGGCACCCCTGTATGTTTCCTCTTACATGAAGTATCTAGAAGAGGTAAATTCACAGACGCTGGGCAGGGATAAGGGGGGAGTTACTGCTTATGAATACAGTATTTCATTTGAAGAAGACAAGAAAGTTCTGGAAATGCACGCTGGAGATGTTTGTACAACAATGTGTGTACTTAATGCCACTGAAAGGTAAACTCAAGAATGGTTAAAATGGTACAGTTTATGTTACGTACAGTTTACCAACACAACAAAAAAAGATGAATGAATGAATGTCAGAGAATCAAAATCATCTGGGATGTATTAAAAGTCTCCTAAAGGATGATAGGCCAAGAATGGCGTCCACCTAGAAAGGTACCATCCTATTGCAAATGCCAAGAAATTATATAATAAGGAGCACAGTACTCAATTATTTCCCATCTTCTACGGGTATCCTGATCACATGCAACCTTATGCAGAAAAGCAAGCCACCCCAGAATAAAATTCCAGATCAAAACAGCACCTGAAGGACCAGATTAACACCAATACCTGAATGCTTTACTTTTTTTCTTTTTTAAGGTTTTATTTTTAAGTAATCTCTACACCCAATGTGGGGCTCAAACCCACAACCCCCAGATCAAGAGTCGCATGCTGTACTGACTGAGCCAGCCAGTTGTCCCTTTATTTACTTTACTCGTCCTCTCAAGAGTTCTTTCCAGTAGTACTCTGGAGCCAATTTGAATAAGCTCATTAAGAGCCACTGCTAAATTTGGGGGAATTTTTACCAGCCTGATGTTAAAAAGGCATTATTAAAAAATAAAGTTACTCTTAAATTACATTAAAAACACAGTAATAAATACTCAAATGTCATCACTTCCTAATTATGTTCCTACATTTTTACTGTTCTCTCTACAGGAGGTGATTTTTGCCCACTGTATCTGCATAGTGATGATTATTACAGAACAGCGTGATACTGCACGCCCCCTTCTAATTCTATGTTCAATGATGCCACATGGGTCACCAGAGATCAGCCATGGTGGGAATATTTACACCATGGGAATCAGTGAACACTATGAACCAGAGGGTTGTTTTGGTTTTTGGTTTTCAAGACAAGTGTTTATTAAACTGGTTCCTCCCCATTCAAAGTATATCACTAAGATTATGGGCCTTAAGAAATAGTCATCAGCTTAAAGATGACCACCTATTAGCATCAGCCAAAAACGTTAAGAATGAATTTTACTTCACTCCACAAAAACAGAGTAAGTAGGGTAACTGAAACAACCCTTTAGAAGAGAATTTCTCACCAATTCTTGAGATTATTACTGACATACTCCAAAGAACGCAGAGCCTCTCCCACTCCCCGCAATCACCACAGGCAAGAGTAGAATGGACTTGAGAAATCTGGGAAACATGTTGGTATTTTTCCCTTCAAATATATTTTAATGCACAGTTTTTCAAAAGCAAAAAATAGTGCCGTTACACTACACATACTGTTTTACAAACTGCTTTTAGATTCTAATAGTACAAACAATGTCCTAATTAGCATACCTTCCACACCCCATTACAGCATGTAACTTTAAAATGACACATTAAACTACTTGTTAAAACTGAAGGAAGATGACTCTCAAAGTAGAAGAAGGAACAGAAATGGTACAAAAAAAAAAAAACAGTGGATGCAATGAATAGGAGTGGAGAGTTTTGCAATACTCCCCACCCCAGCCTTCCGACCTTCAACATATCCTACACATTAGTGTTTTTAGCAAACAGCTCAGCCTCATTCAAATATGAGTAACCATGGAGTAGGAACCCAGGCAGAAGGCAGATGATAATATGCACTGTAAAAATAATCAACAGGAGTGGCTATGGTATGAAAATGCAGGGCCTCTTGTTCAAAAATTAAGAATTTCAAGATAGTGACAGCAGAACATTAGTCTAAGTGCGAGGCCCTTTCTGAATGCGCAGGTTGAACACCTGTGGTGTAGCCACGCAAATCAACAAAGGTAACAGATTCAGAGTTCAGAAATAGCTCCCCATCATTTGAAAAATATTAACGATAAAATGGTCTCTCTAAAAAAGGGTGCTCAGAGACAAGATAGGAAGTTTCCAAGAAATGACTACCATTAATCTAATGATTTTCGGTGGACCAAAAGAGCAGAAGACATGGATTACCAAAAAAATTACAGAATAGAACAGCAACAATAAAACAGAGCAAGCTTCAGAAAACACAAAGAGACACAGGGAACAAATTTGAGGAAATTACTCAAAATTAAATGGAAAGAAAGATACATAAATTATTACAAAAACAGATGCTAGATTTAGATGCTAGATTTGGATAGAACGTAACAACTATAGTTCTGAAAAGTGAAGACTATTCAAAGTATGTGCAAAAATATTAACAGATCTAATAGAAGAAAACTTTCTGATGCAAAAACAGACCTGAATCTGCAGATACTGTTGTATAGAAAATCCCAGGAAAGTGACCTGAAACCACCAATGCCCAGATAGGCTAGTAAATAAATCTCTAAACTCTAGAAAGAATGAAAGAGCCTACAGACATGTCTGTTGAGAAAAATCAGTCCTGTGTAAGAGAGAAGAAACATTAACCTGGCCTTAGCTTTCTCCTCCAGAAATACCAATGCTAAAAATGGACGACAACGTCTGGAATTCTGAGGGCAAAAAAGTGTGACCCAAGAACTTGATACTTGGCCAAATGATCCTTTAAATATAAAGGCAAGAAACAGCCACTCTTGAAGCAGTGAAGAACTCAGGGAACGCAGTCCCCATGAGGAGTGCTTTAAATAAAACAATCCAACAGGGAGATCCTGCCAACCAAGAACGAATCAAACTGAAAAACAAAACTCAGGAATGGCAAGGCCACAGTAAGAAGATTTGTGAGAAGCACTGCCTAAGAATTTCAAGAAATTGTGACATTAGAGCAGAATATAAATGCTACAATCCTTTGTGTTATAAAATCCATAACTCATAAAAATTTGCATCTAAGGGGGAAGAGAGGTAGCATAAGGTCAGTGCTAATTTCTTACAAATTACAAAGATTTCTTACAGGTGACAGGTTTTGCATACACGTTTTTATATGTAATATATAAAATATATGCAATAAGCATATATTACTTTTAAATCTTTAAGAAGTGTATGTGTTGGGGCGCCTGGGTGGCATAGCGGTTAAGCGTCTGCCTTCGGCTCAGGGCGTGATCCCGGCGTTGCGGGATCGAGCCCCACATCGGGCTCCTCCACTGTGAGCCTGCTTCTTCCTCTCCC
>NC_048224.1:128346070-128373944 GCF_002007445.2 Ailuropoda melanoleuca | reverse complement strand
TATCTCTGTCGAAAAAAAAAAAAAAAAAAAAAAAAAAGAAGTGTATGTGTTTTAGAATAAGCACTACCGCAGTGCAATGATTCCATTGGAAGCCTTATAGGAATGTGTTGGAAATGAGCATTAGGTGAGAAAGTTAAGCCACATTTGGATGGTTCTTTCAAGGAATCCATCTGAGAGGGCTGGAACATGTCAACAGGATGAATGGTCTGGGAAGGAAAATTTTTTAGTTCACTTTTGTTTTTTAAGATAGGAAAGACTTAAATCTTGTTCACAGAGCAGGAGGAACCAGTTGAAGATTAAAGACGTCCCAGAGCTCCAGCAACCCCACTTCTGGGTATATTTCCATCTCTCACTTGAAACAGCAACTTATTGCTTTCCCAAGACAGAAACATTCCACATAGAGTTCCTTATAAAGAACTATGTCTTAGGGGCAATTAAGCATCAGACTCTTGACTGTGACTCAGGTCATGGTCTCAGCGTTGTGAGATCGAGCCCTGCATGGGGCTCCCCACTAGCAGGGAGTCTGCTCGAGGTTCTCTCTGCCCCGCCCCACCCTGCTCACGCTCGCTCACTCTCTCTCATGTGCTCTCTTTCAAATAAACAGGTCTTCAAAAAAAAAAAAAAAAGACTGTTTTATGTAAATTTTCATAGCCACATATCTCACATCTCAACTCAGGCCTTGAATTCCTTGTAAATAGAGCCACGTTATACCTCCTGTTTTTGAACGGCTGACAGGTGCCTCAATAAAGACTAGCTGGTTAGCAAAAAGTTAATTAAATCAAGCTGCCCAACACCTGCTACAGAGAGAGCTTCAGCAAAACCCTCAAACTCAATTTAACCATGAACCACACCCACCCATCCCCACTGGCCCAGTCAGAGGCAGGGGAGTGGATGAGGGCACAACCTGGGCTCAAATCATGCCTCTGCTCATCAGAGCTGTGTGACTTTGGGCATGTTGCTTGACCTCTCTGTGCCTCAGTTTCCTCAAAGGTAATAGCATCCACCTCTCAGTGTTATGTTGAGAAAGTATATATGTAAAGTGCTTAGAACCATGCCTGACACCTAGGATGTGCTCTGAAAGTGTTGGTTATTACTATTCAAGGGCAGTGAATGGCAATCGAATAGGAGACAAGGTAGAGATCTCACGTGCCCCATAAAAGTGAGTCACTTCACAGAGCTTTCTCTAAGAACTGTCTTTGCCAAAGCTAACAACACAATGCTTTCCGTACAATGACTCACTGGGCCCACCCCCCGAATCTCTCAGTTTCTGTCAGTCCTGTCAAAGGGCTACTTTATTCACTTTCAAGCCTTCCAAAAACATTTGGAACCTGCACAAAAGAAGAAATATGAAACTTTCCGGCAGCGATAAGCAAAAAGTCAAAGCTTCTGCTCGGGGGTTTTCCTTGTAGCTCTCATTAGAGTTTCGGCCACAGCACCTCCTGGGTGTTTGAGAACTCCTCAGCTGTGCTGGACTCACACCCCGTGAACTTCATCAGGCGCTCTGAGTCAGCAACCTCTGAGAACATTCCGATACACACCGAATATACATATAGTTCATCCCACTTTCAAACAACAGGATTGATCTCATTACTGATCATTTGCTAAATTAAAGCAGAAGGCAATCTCTGCAAAATGTTGCTAAATTTGGTAATCTGGCCTACCAGCAGACAGCTGGCAAATGAAAGTCCTGAAAGTTTTGGTCAATTTCCTTCCGGTCTGTTTCTAACATCTGAAACAAACATTCTGGAGTTGGAAAGCAAGCAAGCAGCCAGGACTCCAGTGGAATGCTCCCATACCCGGCAGTGGAGACCTTTCTGTCACCCTTCTCTGAGACCACAGCTGCGGTGGGTCCCTAGTTTTTACTTACAGAGCTGCAAACTGGGATGAGAGCACTCCCCTCTCCCCCGCCCCACTGCCATCTTACCAGGCAAGCTTGCGGGGAGTGAACAGAGCAGCATGGGGACAGCTGGCCTTCAGCTCAGATGTGGGCACTTCTCTCTGGATCAGGGTCCCTGTCCCGTCTCCCACCTTACCACTCCCCAACCCCCATCCCTTGACCAAAAACGAGAACACATGCGCCAGGCTGCACCAACTCCCTTGTCATGCATGAAAGGCGTATGTAATGAATGGTCAATAAGCCCTTGTGATCAGCGGGTGATTGCGTGTTACCACACGCAGTGAGAAAGACCCGGCCAAGTCAAACAACACTGATGCTTCTGTTAATTTGCAAAGATTTAATGAGATGGCCCGCCTCCCACTCCCACTCCGGGCCTCCGTGACTGTAGAATCGATTCTGCTGGTTGGCTTTCTGAAATCCTGAAAATACCTCACAGTGTGCCTGCATTCCACGGATGCAAACCCCTTAGGATTCCAGACTCCAGGTCGAGAGGCAAAAAACCTAGAGTAAATGAAAATCAGAACCTGAAGAAATAGTACCCAGGCTGACTGAGGTCCTGAAACCTACAAAATGCCTTCTTAAGGAATTTTCCTAAGTACCACCTGAAATTTGAGCAAACCATGGAACTGTTGACTTTTTAGTTATGCCAACTGCCCATAAAAATTCCTCTCCTTCTTTGCAAGGACAGACCTCTCAAGAACAAATGACCTAATTAAACGCGATTTCCTGGCTCACAGCGATGCACAGGCTAACATGCGATGAAACGATGCTGAATTTGGAAGGGGCAGTGTGCCAAGCTGATTGAGGGAATTGGGATTGCTTTTTTTTGATGTGCATGCCCAACACCAGAGCTACAAACGTGAGTGACAGCCATCCTTAACTACTTTTATTTATGAGGCAGCCAGAATGCATATATTTCCCCGCTTATCTACTGCACGTTTTTCAAAATGTGATTATGTAGCACTATGAATGCAGCTTCTGGCACCATTTGTCCGCCGGCCTCGGCTACTGGGTCGGTGCCAGGGTGCTACAATAGAGTGGATCTGTTGTCTCTCACTCCGGCTTTCAGAAATGTGCTAAATTCTCCCCTACTTTCACTGGGCTCTACACCCTCCGCCCTATCTGATTTTGCACAGATGTTCAAGGAGAAAGAATTTTTTTTCTTTAAACGAATGTCAAAGGCCTGGCAAAATACTGTACAAAGAAATGCAAAAGTCAGCACTGTGTTGAAAAGGTGGTTATTAGCTCACTTCCTTCTTGCTCCAGCTTCTCCATTTCCAGGGGGGGGGGGGGGGGAAGCATGGAAACAACCACACCTGCCCCAGGTCTAAAAACAACCCAGAACATGGGCAGGTTATAGGCTCACAGGTGATTTCTCTCTGCTCCTTTATGCCGAACTTTGAGGAGCTGTTAGATTTGCGGGTGTGTAACTTAGGGGAACTTTGCTAGACGCAGCCCTGTGCTTCTCATTCTTTTGGCTACAACCCTTGGGGAGGTGAGGTCATGGGGAAATTCCTAGGGGTCACATAACTGCTTGGTGGCACTGGTAAAGCAGCCCGTCTGAGCCCAGCCCCATCCCCCGTGCCAACCCCCATGACACCCTATTTTCATAGTCTTGTTTCTCCTGCCAGTGTCTCCCTCCTTCCCATCGCTTCATCCCCACAGCCACCAAGACCTCCCTAAGCAGCCAAAATTAAATCAAGAGGCTGGCATCTGCTGGCTTCCTGCTCAGAAAGGTCTCATTTGTGGCTCATCAGAAGTGGAATTCTCATCCTTCTTCCCACCCCACCCAACAGAACGGCACAAAACAGAAAAAGCACAGCAGGATTTCCAGGGCCCTGAGTTGTCAGGGACATCTTCTCTTTGTTCCATCCAGAAGAGAAGTGCTAGGCCAATGGAGCCCAGCCAACCCTCCACAGAGCCAGTGAAAATATCTGTGGTCAAGAGATCTAAAAACAAAACAAAACAAAAATCCGAAAAGCAAAAAACAGAAACAAACCTCTCAGACAGAGCCTGATTTTCTGTGTGGAAGTAAGAGAGAGGAAAACGTGAGTGAGTGCACAGATACTGGCGGGCACCTGCCATGTCTGCATGACAAACCCACCATATAATAAATCATATAAATTCCCTTCGACTGCCCCATGTGCACTGGACTAAATCTGCATCCCTAGAAAATGAAAATGTTACCTAATTATTTTTTTGAACAATTTAGATCTGGTATGATCGCTGCTTCTACAGCAAAGTTTCGCATCTTGGCAAAATAAACCTGATGGATAAACCACATGCCATATCACTTCTGCCATCCAAGAGCCACCAAAGTGACAGCAAACGTACCTCTTCGAAAGGACAAAATAATACGCAGCAAAGACAAGAGCAGACAAGGCGTTCAACTGACCCTCGGACAACGAATGGAAAGCAGTGAGAAGTAACTGATGAGGGTGCCTAAGAGATGCTCCAAGGGGTTCCAACAAATAGGCCGGTTCCCTGCCAAAGCCCGGGGAAGGCCCCGCTGAAGGGGAGGGGCAGGGTGGAACAGAGGGTGCAGGTCAGAAACAAAAAGGATGGCCCTTCGGGGCCCCGGGCCCCCTCCCCTATCTGCACCAACTGCCAATTAAGAGCCTTATTGTCCAATGAGATCGAATGGGGGAGATTAGAAACTCAATGTAGCACCAGGCACAATGAAAAAGAGAGATGTGATTCTGTGCTGAAAACGTGGCAAGAGATGGTGGGAATTAAGGAAAAGTCTACTTATTACCCTCATGGGACACCACTGTCCTCTTCCTCAATCCTGTTTCCAGAATACTCTTAGCTTATCCCAGGCTTATTCCAGGCAAGGCTTGAGAAATCATTCTCTGGAGAATCTGAATGAACACACATACTGACATTTGAGGGTTTCCTCCAACAAAAGGACCAGTTGCTGCTTCATCGCTTTAAAGAAAAACCAACAACCAACAAGCCCTGTCCACATGCACAGAGGTTCAGATCTGATTTTCTGTACCTTACTCTTAATACTTGCTCTCAATAAACAGCCAAGGATCAGCAAACATTTAAGGAAAGCTTACAAAATGGAAGTCTGGACCAAAATGCAGAGGAAGAAAAAAGCCTTCTGAAAAATGCAGCCACTACAGGGAACAGAGAAAATGTTTTTAAATCTAGAATTAAGATCCCCAGAGAGAACATCATGTCTCAAAATATAGGGAGAGATGCTATAAACACAGGCCAGCAGCTCTTGGAAATTAATAATATGGATAACTGAAATTTTTGTTTCTGTAGTTAGTTGAAAGGTTAATCTAAAGATATTTCACAGAAAGTAGAGCAAAAAAAATAAACAGATGGAAATTTAAAAAAATAGGGAATCCATAAGGCCTAATCCTCAAATAATAAAAGTTAGAAGAGAGAATTAAAAGAAACTATTTTTTTTAATTCAAGAAATGTTCCAGACTGACAGACAAATGTCTCCAAACTAAAAAGAAAAGCAAATGCCTAGCAAAAGTAATTTTAAAAGGACCCACTGAGATATATGTCAAATACTGTGAAATTTCAAAATATGAAAAATTCGGTGAAGATTCTAAAATGTTTCAGAGAGAAAGAGAAAGAAAATAAATCACATACAAAGGATACTAGATGACAAGGGAGCAATGTCTTCAAAATTTCAAGGATCATATTTTCAATTTTTAATTCCACGTGCAGTAAAATTATCAAGCAAATCTAAGCATACATTAAAGGCATTTTTCCATGCAAAAATTCTAAAGAAATTTAGCTCCCTTGCACCTTTCTGGGAAAGCTACTGGAGTATGTATTCTATCAAACAATGCAGTAAACTATGAAGCTAAAGGATATAGAATCCAGGAAAGAGTGGGTCCAGGAAAGGAAAACAGTGAAGGAAAGCCTCTGAATGATGGCTTTGTACAAGGCCTAAAGTACAACCCATTCAGACAGAGGTCAGACGATGGGGGTGTTACAGACAGTGGTACACGTTGGGGGAAAAAAAGATGGGGAAGCTGAATGGTTATAAGACGTGCTCAGAGTTTGGTAAAAATTAGTTGAAAGAAAATTGACGGATCTGTTGAAATTATTTGGAAGAAATTAGCAATAGGTACACAGAAAATCAAGCAAGTTTTTAAGAAGTGGATTATCTCCAAGGAAAACAAAGTTTTTGAAGAAAGCAGTCAAAAGAAAGAATCTGGCTCAGCAGTGAACACCCCACACAGTGGCTGTACTGTATACACCAAGTACTGAGTTAACCAAACACAGTACTAGACACACACTGGAGGGGGCGGGAAGGAGAAACATGGGTGAGGTAGGGGCTCAGAGAGCTAACTCACTGTCCCAGGAGGAAGTACAGAGAACCTGGAAGCTGTAACTATTTCTAAAGAGCCTTCCGCCTCATCATCCTGCTTTCAGAGCCTCTCCCAGCGCACAGGCCCCCCCACACTGAAGGAGGGGCTCCACCAAAATGACAGAGAAAACATGGAAACAGAATAAGATAGGCTCCAAGAAACAGATTTCAGGAAGAGAAGCAAGGGGTACTCCCAGGAGAGATCCCTGACGCTGACTAGGCCACAGACCCCACATCAAGTGTTAGAGACAGAAGGGTGCCTGGGATAACCATGGGAGACACTAAAGGGTGCTGACCAAGCCAAAAACAACCCAGCCCAGACCCCAGCAGCTCAGAAGACTTCCAGACAAATCTCATGAGGATAAAACCTAGACTTTCTGAGCATCTGATAAATTTGAATACTCATAAAGGGACTTAGGGTAAGAGATGGGAGTTTTGAAATAATTTAGGTTAAGTATAGGAAAATGAAGCAAAGGAAACGCTAGATAATTATTAACTCCAAGGAAAGCAAAACTGGGCACAAAGGGGGAAAAAAAGCCATGTTATAAACGTGAGCCATATGGCTAACTGCACGGCTCAGCTGTCAACAGTCACAGCAGAATCTATTACAATAGCATGACCCCTCAAACACTAATCTACTGGGAGTTTGGTTTTCATTCCTGTATACCTGCATGTTATTACCACGGACTGTTATTAGAAAAAAATAAAGTTGGATCCTATGTTACTCTTCAAACCAATATAAATTTTTTGAAAAAACCATAAAGCTCTAGAAGAAAATATGAGACTTTTAAAAATGCTCAGATTGAGGAAGATCTCTCTAAACATAACCTAGATCCCAGACACTACAGAAGAAATGACTGATAAAATACAGAGGCAAAAAGGAAACTACAAAGTAGGACAAAGCATTTGAAACACATTTGACGAAGGGCTAATTTTCTCCGTATGCAAAAAAACTCCAGCAAGTCACAAGAAAAATACTTGCAACCTAAGAGAAAAATGTGCAAAGGCAGGAACAAGTAGTGGAGAGATGGCCAAGAAAATCCAAATGGCTTGTCTACATGTGAAAATATGTCCAACCTCAACTATGAATAAGAAAAATGCCAAATGGCAATTAAGAAAGCCTGACATTTCACTGGTCAGATTAGGAAAAAAGTAAGCCTGTTACTGTAGCTCCTCACTGTAACAGGCAGTTAAGCACCACGATTAAGAAGGGACTCTGGATCCAGACTGCCTGGGTTCAAATCCTCCCTCTCCACTAACTGCTTGTGGCCCTTGTGGGGGTTACATCAGCTCTGTGGCCTCAGTTTTCCCCATCTTTAAAACTGTGATCATGATGGTACCTCTAAGGGTCGCTCTGAGGATTAAACAAGTTAATATTTGTTAGTATTATTAATAATAATAATAGTTCTCAGCACATGGTAAGCACTACATAAGACTTAGTAAAGTGAATAGGTGGGTAGAAACTCTTGGGAGGGCAATACGGCAATCTCTATCTATACAGAAAACACGTATCTCTTTAACACACGTCCCACTTCTAGGAATTTGTATTTCAGATATACTCACAAAGAGACATCAAGGATCCTCACTCCAGCACTGTTTATAAGACCAAAATCTCTGAAACCACCTAAATGTCTACCAACAGGGGAATGCTACAGATAACTGAGGGTACCCCTATAAAATGGCTATGATGTGCCAATAAAAACACAACAGCAATCTGTCCGTATTAATCTGGGACAATCTTCAGAGCATATTAAGTGAAAAGAAGAAGATACAAGAGAGCATAGAGGATACGCTACCATTTGTGTTAAAGGTCAATGTATAAAATATTTCTCAATATTATGCTCTTAAATGATGGGAGATTATCACATAAAGGTCCTACCAGGTTTAATAGTAAGAATCACGAGTGATTCTTTCCCAAGTGTTGGAAAGTCTCTTCTCTCAAAGGGAATCACCTTTCTCCATGTAACTTTATTTTCCCTCTTTGCTTAATAAACTTTTTTTTTCCATAGCATTGTTAAAATAAACTTCAGCCTGACAGAGTTCAGACCACCGCAAACTCTGAATTACTGGGATTTAAAACCAAGGCATGTTGGGCCATGTGCAGAGTGGTGTGCTCTGGGTACCTCTTTATAACTGTTACAATTCGTCTTAAAACGTTGTTTCTCAGGGACACCAGGGTGGCTCAGTCGGTTAAGTGTCTGAAGACATCTTCGGCTCAGGACATGATCCCAGGGTCCTGGGATCAAGCCCCACACTGGGCTCCCTGCTCGGAGCCTGCTTCTCCCTCTGTCCCTTATCCCACTTATGCTCTTTCTCATATAAGAAAAATCTTAAAACACACACACAGTTTCTCAGAAAACATTTCCTTTAATACCCTCACAACTGCTAAATTATAGTACAGTTTTACGATTTTTTAAAGATATCACAAACTCAAAAATAGACTGAAGCAAAAGAAGAATTTTAAATCAAACGGAACCTCATAGTATTTTGAAGATAAATGCGAGGATTAAGCAAAAATCATATCATTTCGCTTTGGGCAGCCCCAACTGCTGAACCCCGTGGCCGGCCAGACCACATCGGAGAGACAGAGAGAAACCTCCCTCACGCAAAAATACACGTGCGGTCACAGAGGAGGGAGCTAGAAGAGCCTCCAGGAAGAAGGCTGTCGGACTCTTCAAACAATTAAGGGGATGAGCCTGTTCCACACTGAACAAAAATCTCAGGTGCTCTAACAGATGAATAATGCCACGGCTGGATTCCCAGCAGGGGACAGAAACGCATATGAAGCGGGCGCAGATGTGCCTCTCTGCTGTGCCATCAAATACAAATCAAAAGATTCAAGAGATTCCATCAGAAAGAACTGAGAGACTTTCAGCATAAACCCACCAAGAACACCCCAGACTTTCTGGCTCCTTCAGTCTCGAATTAAAATGCCCTTTTCTTCATTCTCCAAACAAGAGCGCCCCCCCTGAAACGCTGTGCAGGGGGTGTCAGGTAAACAGAGGCCAGATGTTCCACGGTCCCTCCCAGCCTGCAGATCGACCCAACATTAACCGAGGCAAAACAGCCATACGCCAATGTCCTGGTCCTTCCCCCCGCCCCCCATAATCTTAACTGCTCACAGGGACAACGTTCACTTGAAGTTAAGACTGGTGTTAGTGCCAACAGCATTACTCAGAGTCAAGCAACCCAGCAATTTACACAGAATTCATCTAAAGAGAGCTGGTCAGAAGGATTCGATTTATAGGCCACTAGAGTAGGATATCATGGTCCCCAAGTTTTTTCTTTCCCTATATGAGCATTTTTCAGCTCTCAAAGCTCTGGATTTGAAAGGCGGCCTCAGCCATTCATAGAACATTGTGAAGGATTCTCTAACCTCACAAAAGACCAACTGGGCGCATGCATGGCAGCGACTGAAATGAAGTCCAGAAGCTAACAGACGGGTACGCTGGAGTAGATAAGCAGTGTCCGAGGGCCAGGGTGATGAATAAATTTAGATCTGCCATCCATCTGGGACTATAAATTCAAGGCTTTTACAGACAACGTGGGCCAAACGGTGGGTGCCGTCAGTCGTCGGTCAGCTCAGGTTTGAGAGGCTCAGGGTAATTTTACCAAGAAGCTCCGAAGGGTCTCTCAGTTCCTTCATTCAGCCTGATGACCACTGACAGCGAGGCCGTGGCCTGTGCTGGGCCGCAGCTACACGGACGTGAATAAAATAAGCCAGCGTCTACAGGTTCACTAGGCAAAGGCACTTTTTGCCCAGCACATTTCACTGAGAAGGCAAACCGTTCCCCAGTTCTCGCTCACACCCCTCGGAAACCCTGCCCCACGGTGCAGCCCCCAAGGTGGCAGACAGGCATGCCCCACATGAGTACTAATTGCCAAAAGCATCCTTCAGTTAGGTGTTTCCTTTAACACTCGAGACTGTTCTGGAAACGCTCCTGCTACAGTTCTATTTTCCAACTCATGAGGAAGGCTAAACATTACTAATGGAAAGTAGATCCCAGACCCCCTCCCCCAAACACCACTGAGGAAAAAAACCCACTGATAAAAGAGACAGGAAGGGCAGAGTCTTGGTAGCCCCTAAATCCTTCTAAGCACATTCTGGGAAATCTCCACGTGATACATATTCCAAGAGCAAGTCCTCTGGGGACCACCCCCTCCCCACCGTAAGCTCAGCTGCATTCCTCAGAGGAAAGGTCAACAGGAAATGACCTCACCAGACCTTTCACCATAATCACATTAATTTAAGAATTACTGAAGCAAGACTGTGGGGGAAGGGGAAGAAATTCATAAAACATGTATACTATATTATAAATCTGAACAAAATGATACATTAAGGAAAATGCTAGATGCGGATCATGGGGGGCTGGGGGACAAGGAAGGGGTATGTATATAGGAACCCTCCATACTTTCTGTTCCATTTTGCTGTGACCCTGAGACTGCTCTAAAAAGTTGTGTTTTTTTAATTAAGGCGAAAATAAATATAAAGCAAAAATCAAGAAGAAAGCAACCGGTGTGTGTTTTGCCAGAGTACTTTTTTTTCCTTCTCAGTGTCTACCATGACCCTATTACTTTTGCAATTAAAAAAAGGCACACACACAAGAAACAAGGTTATTTTTAAATGCTTTATTAAAAAAAAAAAAAAAAAAGACTCCGTGAAACACAGCCAATTCCCATGTGCAATGCATGAGGCTAGCCTTGTGATCCACTGAGGACAGCCGGGCTACCCAAGCCCTTCCGCAGACACCCAGGGGAGACGGAGCAGTGTGGCCCACGCCGCAGCCCCACGGATCCAGAGGCCCGGCCCAGGCCAAAAGCGGCACCTGCCAGGGGCCTGGCATCAGTCTTCGGGGAAAGCCTTAGTTCTCAGCTCCTTTATCACGTGGCTCCAGTTTAAAAACCAAACTCCTTCCCACCCCCCAAATGTGCGCACCCCGCTACAGACCACCGGGCCATGGTGACTCCCACGGGCGGGCATCAGACCTGGGTTTGTCAGTAGCCCGCAGTGTGACACCTGTGTCTGTCAGAAGCAGAGCGGCATCTTCAAAGGGGAAACCAAGATTGGTCTTTACGACTGTGACTCAACCCCCAAAATTCCTTGAAGGAAAAAGAAATGGTATTACAATGCTGGAAAGGAGGAGGAAATCCTCCGCTGGCCGATGAGGCGGTCATCACGCTGTCTGCACAAGGGCCTGCTCCTTGGGACCAGGGAGAGGCAAGGGAGGCACTCGGCTTGGGCGCAAAATTGACCGGGGTGGGGGGGGGGTGCCAAGACAGCCCCGTCATGAAGAGAATCACTTTTAGTGACTCTCTTTAAAAAGCAAAAGTAATTTAAAGAATTCACAGTGAACCACACAACACAATTTTAAAATAAAGGCAGGACTTGACCGTGAACTTGCAGGACCCATCTCCCCTGAACGCAGTTCTGGGGGTTTCGGTTGTAGCTGTGGGATGATCCCAATCTGAGCCAAGAAGAAGAGTATGGGCTCTAGGGAAATCTGATCTTACCTATTAGCTAGCTGTGAGACCTTGGGCATGTTAACCCGTAATTTCTGTCTTAGTTTCCTCTTCTGTAAAATGGAGATAATTCCCTCCTCATTGAATAATGACCAAGTAAAAATAAATGCGAAGTGCCAAGCGCACGGCCCAGCACAGGACCCAGGAGGAAACTGGCAATCCTACAGCCTCACACCAAGTACCCGGATTCCAAGGAGAAGCCAGAACGTGCTTCTAGGTGTTGTCAGTAGCTCACGCGCTAGGCTTTGAAGCAATTTCCAGGAAATGGGCTTGACGGGTTACTGCGGTTTCCCTATGATGACCCCAAAGACAAACTTTTCTTGTCCTTTCCATCTTCAGAACGGAAGAGCCATCCTAGCACCCAGTCAGCTGGGGGAAGAGAGTGGGGGAGGGGCGGGGATGGAGACCTGGAACGGTGCCCACCCCATGGGCTGCTCAGGGTAGGTGACACCCAAACAGCCTGGTACGGCTAGAAGACAAAACCACCTCTGAGTTTCTCAAGAGTTTTTCTTCCTACAGCAAAGCATGGCCATCTTTAAAAAAAAGGAATCCAACCCCCAGGACAGCTTCTGTCCCCTTCAGTCCTTGCTAATTTACCTGCGCGCCTGGGAGAAGCAACTGTCCCAGCTGACTCTGGGATTTACGGATGTGACCTTGGGATCATTTTCATCACTGTTCTCAGACTCTCAAAGTCTAGTGTCTGAGTTCATCCTTATGAATTATTCTATCTCCAAATCAAAAGCATCCCACAAGCTGGACCACAGACGCCATGCAACCTTGAACTTCCACACCACAAATAAAGAACCACCTTTCAATCACCATCTCCCCTAGAAGACCACCTCTCACCCAAGTATTATGAGGACCTCTATGCCTTTGTTATGTGCCCTGGAAACACCAGGAAGAAGGAAACAATCTTCAAGTGGATGGTTTCAATAATACAGCAGGGAAAAATCTGCAAAGCCCGAAGTATGTCTCACATGACTGTTTACATATGTAAGCAGGCTCTGCTTAATGGGCAGAAAACTATCTTAGGGGCGTCTGGGTGGCACAGCGGTTAAGCGTCTGCCTTCGGCTCAGGGCGTGATCCCAGCGTTATGGGATAGAGCCCCACGTCAGGCTCCTCTGCTATGAGCCTGCTTCTTCCTCTCCCACTCCCCCTGCTTGTGTTCCCTCTCTCGCTCGCTGTCTCTCTCTCTAATAAATAAATAAAATCTTTAAAAAAAAATAAAAGAAAAAAAAGAAAACTATCTTAGAAGGTTCTTCCTTTTCTTGCATCTCTGAAACATAGTTTACTTTTCTCGTTTTAAATAACAAGACTGGATAATTATAAAAGCAATAAAAATTCAGTACAGGAAATTTAGAAAGCACAGTAAAGTTCAAAGGAAAAAATAAAGACCACTCCTATTATTCCCATCCAAAGAAAAGGATGGGTAAAACCCTTTTCTCAATACACATAAATATATAGATCTTACGTAGAACTTTACACAAACGTGCTCATCTCTTAAGTAGCAAACCACGTGTGTAATCACAAAAGAAGAGGGGCGCCTGGGTGGCTCAGTCAGTTAAGCATCTGCCTTAAGCTCAGGTCATGATCCTGAGATCCTGGGATCGAGCCCCGATCTGCTTCTCCCTCTGCCCCTCCCCCAACCTTTAAATAAATAAATAAAATCTTAAAAAAAAAAAACAAAAACAAAAGAACAGGTAGGTGATCAGATGCAGGAAGGTCATAGCAAAAAAAAAATAAACCCAGAACCTCATCATCCTGCAAAAGGCCAGGAGGAGGGGCTATACTTTACAAAGAAATGTACGAAATTATCTGTCACGAAGTTTACTTTTGAAGAGACTTAAGCATCAACAAGTCTTTATTGAGCCCCTCCCACGCTCCCAACACTTCGCCAGGCACTGGGAATGCAGACGCGTAAAATAACTTAAGTAGAAAGGGCTCTCGGTACGTGGAGAGACACTGCCCAAGCTTCTCCCTGGCCTCGGCCAATTATAAACTGTATGACCTGCGGCAAGTCATTCAAGTGCTCTGTGCCTCAGTTTCCTCTTATATAAAATGGGGATTACAAATCAGGGCAGTTGGGAGGATTAACTGGATCTGCAGACCTGAAGAGCTCAGCCTGAGACACAGAAGCGCTCAATGAAAGTGAGCGCTCTCGTAAGTAAAACGAGCGGCCAGGAGAGAAAACACACTGTAGAAACAGGGTCCAGGTCAGGCCCCAGGAGGAGACTGAAGCCGTAGAAAAGCTTCTAGAAGGAGGTGGGCAGGAGTGGGGTGGACATCGGAGGCGAGAACTAGCAGAAAGCCCTTACCTTCCAAGCTGAGGAATCAGCAGGTGTGGAGATGGCAGGCTGTGAGACAGGAGGGCTCCTGGGGCTGGTTTTAGGGGCCACTCAGGGGGAGGGCGGAATATAGGACATGGGGATAGAAAATGAGGCCAAGACACCAGATTTCGTTCAGCCACATTCCTCTTCAGTGACAGCCAAACAGCTAGAGTTATCCCACATCATGATCACTTTGAACAGGAGAGCTTTCCAGACTATTCCACTAAAGTCAACGGGTGCGGATTTACGTATTTTTAAATTACGTTTACCAATAAGCATTCTCTAAACACTCTATGGAGGCAGAGCTGATCCATCACACCTGCTCTCCGGACAGCCCGAAACTCATCACGGAGGTCTCGGAGTCCTGACAGTGCGTACACGGACCTCTAGTAACGTATTTCTCACTGGGGGCATCACTACAAACAAATCAGACAACAGGACCAGATGATGAATCTGGTATTTGCTACTTCATAGTAACTGGGAAAAAAGGAAAGGAAAAATAAAAATGTTTAACATCCATAGAAAATAGGGGGTGACGGCTGACTCAGTCGGTGGAGTGTGCGACTCTGGATCTCGAGGTTGTGAGTTCGTGCCCCACACCGGGGGTAGAGATTACTTAAAATCTTCAAAAAAAAATTTTTTTTTAAATAAACATACGTTGAAAATAAAAGTGAAAGCAGCTGTGACCAATACCTTTGCTAAAAACAAAGTTATTATTACTGAATGTGTTTGTCTTTGTTGATATGTTCTACACAGTTAAGATATAAAGCTTCATAGTTTAATAATACAAATAATACCTACTGTGTCATGAGCTCTTTGTAAATCACCAGGCAGTCCCTTTTTATATACAGTTGACTGCTGAATGCACAAGTTAGAGGCACTGACTCCCCAAACAGGCAAAAATCCATGTATAATTTTTGACTCCCCAAAAACTTAACTACTAATCACCTACTGTTGACTGGAAGCCTTACCAATAACACAAATAGTCAATTATCACATATTTTGTAAGTTATGTTATAAACTATATTCTTATAATAGAGTAAGCTAGACAAAAAAAAAAATGTTGTGAAGGGGGAAAAAAGAGGGAAAGCCCCTGAGTGGCTCAGTCGGTTGAACGTCCAACTCTTGATTTTGGCTCAGGTCATGATCTCAGGATCATGGGATTTAACCCCACACTGGACTCTGTGCAACCAAACCTTTGTGTAGTTCCCCTCCCTCTGACTCACAGCTGGCCTGGGTGACCAAAACGACTGTGGAATTAGTGTATGACTCCAAACCTAGCTCATAAAAGTCATGGCAACGTCCACCTTGGCCTCCTCATAAGTCACTCACTGTGAGAGAAGCTAGCCGCCATCTTATGAGGACACTCAAGCATCCTGCCCAAGGAGAGCCTGTGGGGGTCCTTGGAAACAGACCATGCAGCCCCAGCTGACATCTTTACTGCAAACATGCTGACAGAAACTAAGCCGTTCCCAAGGTCCTGACCCGAGAAACTCTGCTAAACAATTAATATTTACCATTGGTTTGAGTCACTTAATTTGAGAATAATTTGTCATGCAGCAATAGATAATTAATACATGCCCTGAAGCCTATATTCTTTTCTCCATAGCTACACTGCCTTTCAGTAGCTTCTGTAATTTTGTTTTTTTTATTATCACTGTATATTCAAACAGAGAATGAACAAAATCGTTACAGAGATCAAAGCTATACATCCTATCAGTTCTCTGAGATGAGCACCACCAGGACGGACACCTTGCATTTACTTGCTGGTACTATGACACTCTGGGACTCGGATTTTATATGCACGATGGTTCTTTTGGGTTCTATTCCTTCACAAAACGGGCAGCTGACAGAGTTCATTAAGTCTGTGCTGTGTCGTCCAGGAAACTGTTTAGTCATGTCTTTTACAGGTGTGTTTTTAGCACGTTTTGTTTAAAAAAATAAACATAACCATGCTGAGTTACCGCTACACCCCATTACAACAGCTAAGATTTAAAACGTTCACAATATGAGGTGCTGGTGAGGATTCCACTTCTGGGCATTTCCCCATGAGAATTCAAACCTACGTCCACATCAAAACTATGCATGAAGGGCACCTGGGTGGCTCAGTCCGCTGAGTATCCAACTCTTGGTTTCAACTCAGGTCATGATCTCAGTGTCGTGGGATCAAGCCCCACGTCGGGCTCCACACTCAGTGCAGAGTCTGCTTTGGATTCTCTCTTTCCCTCTCCCTCTGCCCCTCCCTCTGCTCTCACTTGCTCTGTCTCTTAACAAACAGATCTTTAAAAATCTTAAAAAAAAAAAAAAAAAAACCTATCCATTGAAGTTGAGAGTAGCTGTACACTTATAGCCACTGTATTCACAACTGTCCCCAACTGGGAACGACCCGAACATCCTTCAGCGAGTGAATGGGCACACAAACTCTGGTACGCCCACACAGCAGAATACGATGCAGCAACAGAAGTGAAAGTACAGCTCCCAACAGCTCAGAAGACCCTCAAAGACATTACACCGAGTGAAAAGTCTCAAGAGATTACATGCTCTACGATTCCATTTATACATTGTTCTGGAAAAGTCCCAACAACAGTGACGGAGCAAAGACCAGTGTCAACAGAGGCTGGAGAAGCAAGAGAGTGACTACAAAGGGGCAACATGCGGGAATGTTTTGAGCTGTTTGACACGGTTCCATGTCCTGGGTGTGGTACTGTCCACACACATCGTTGCATGTGGTGAAATTCACAGAACTGTACGCGGAGGTGGGGGGGGGTCACTTTTACTCAATCTTGAGTTTAAAAAAAATAGATGCATATGTACTTTCCTTTTGAAGCAATTTCAATTCCTTTTTCCCTTAAGAAGAAATATAGCCTTTCTTCAATCACCCTCAGGGCCCGGGTCCCTCTCGATTTCCAAATCTTTAAAAAATGCTGACCGCAAGGACTTTTACAAGCAAGGTATTCAGAATCTGTGATTTGTATCTTAGGAGTCTACCTTCTTTCAAACGATTACCATTCATTATTTTCCCCTACAGCTGAGGACAAATCCCCTGGCCCCTGCTTTTTGTCCCTACAAACATTCTTGCCTAGGAGCAAAAGACCTTTTAGAAGAACACAGATAAAACTGCACAGGGTCTCAATAAATGTTTGCTGGGTGGGTATATGGTGAGGTTCACCCCTTACGCCAGGGATTAGCTGGATCTGTCCCCAGACGGTCCCAAAGGCATCTGATGGCCTCTGAGAAAATGAGGTGCTCTCAAGCACGAGGGTGACCATCCATACGGCCACCTCTTGCTTGGTGTCCCAAGCGGTCCACACCTCCTTGCAGTATCAAAAATGTCTCCATTTGGACAAAAAATATATATATGGTCCCCATGAAGACAAGGATTTTTGGGGGGTCTATTTTGTTCACTGGTGTGAATGCCAAGAATAGCACCTACCTTATGAAAGGTGCTCAATAGATCTTTGTTAAAAGTCAGATCGCTTTTATTCTTTGTAACTTGTGAAGACATTAAGAATTTAAAGAGTTGTGATTTCCCGGCCGCCTATGATCCTATGATAAGATTTCCTTTCATCTATCAAAGACAGGTCTTTTTTAAAGACCTGGAAGAAAAAAAGGGAAGTTAGACACATGGCCCCTGATCTCCAGGAACTAACTGGTGAAAAGGGTAAGATTCACACATCAGGGAAAAACTTCTTATACATCTGTATGGAACCAGTTATGCCCATCGGTACCCCCGCCACACACCCTCTGCCCTCCCTGTAAGCGCTCCTCGCTCCTCTGGATGCACTTTTCCAGAAGGTGTGCCAATGGAATTCAGAAACAGTCACTGCTTTACTTGGGACTTTGAAAAACAGGCAAGCCTTGGATGTGTTACAAATGCTTTGCTGGGGGCTGATGATGGCTGCGAAGAACTAGCACCTTCACTTGTTACGTGCTTTCAACCAACAGGGAAAAAGCAGGCAGGTAAAAAATTCCCCCCAAAGTCAGAAGAAAATAAAGCGGCAGGCACACCTCCCGTTCCAGCCTCCTGGGGGGCTCCTTGCTCTACTTCGGGCCTTTCTCAATCTCAGACGCAGGCCAGCTACGGAATACACATGCTCCGTCCGAGCAAGCTCTACCCTCCTTTCCCCACTCTGGAAAGTGCGTTCGAGTACAAGGAACATCCTCATGGGGATAATATATAACAAGTGACAAACTACTTACAACACCCCCCGTAAGGGATCGTTAGGTTAGAGCCACTGCTCTTGGAGCCCAGACATCAACGTTTAGGGGACAGTCAACTTGCGGAGCTTTGCACAGCCCTGGGAGGAAGTGGGGCAGAGAGGCCTTGCCCTTCCATTTCTGCCATTCCCTTCCCTGCTGGTCCCTCCCCCAGAAAGGTTTTCCCCCCACTCCCTAATTTTGCCTATCAATCCATCTGGAAAGGCTCATGCTGTCTGGGCACCATCTCATGTCTCCCACTCCCCCTGCCCCAGACACCCCTCCCCAAGAGTGGTCCCTCACGTAGCCTACACAGGAGTCCTCCCCTGGGAGGTGAGGGTGGAGGCTCACATTCCACTAGGTGACCCCACACTTCATCAGAGTAGGGGCAGGCTGAGCACGTCTCCCAGGGGAACTAAAAATGCTCGAAAGTGTGATGAATTGCCAGGATGACTGAAGGACTTCTGGATTTTAAGGCAGGAGCCATGGATGTTATACTTCCACCCTCCCCTGCACCTCCACCACCACCAAACTGTCCTGCTCGAGATGCCAGGGGGGAGGGTAACCCAGAAAGTGAAAGTGATGCCCGGCAACAAACACAGTCAGGCCACAAGGAGGGCAACCCCACGGGGGTGACTCTGGATCTGGGTCTCTATGCTTGACACCCAGTCACCCGTGCCCTTTCTGAGGCCGGTACTGAAAACGAAGACATACCCCTATCCTGCATCCTGGGGCTCAAGCTGGGCGTCTGTCCCTTGCAACAAAAGAGACCTAGGAACCTTCCTACCACAGATGTACATATGGTCATTGCGGCAAAATACCACAAGCAAAAAAATGACCAAGAAAGGGCAATGGTAGTTACATCACGTAGCACCACATAACGGTAATACCACAAAGGCACACAACGTTTCCATTTCAAAGAAAACTCAATACGGAAAACACTCAGACAATGCGAAAGGGGGAAAAGGTGGCTTCTGAAAGTGCACACATCATTCTCTCAATTTCTGAAAAATCTATATTTGCACGTATAAATAAAAATATTTCAAATAGGGGGCACCTGGGTGGCTCAGTCAGTTAAGTGCCGCCTTCGGCTCAGGTCATGATCCCAGGGTCCTGGGATCGAGCCCCACAGGGAGCAGGGAGCCTGCTTCTCCCTCTGCTTGCCTCACCTCCTGCTTGTGCTCTGACAAATAAATTTTTTAAAAAGTTTTAAAAAATACTTCAAATATACCAAATATTGCCAAAAGTCAAATGGAAATAAACCAATTTTTAATTTTCATAATCTTTGAATGGCAGGATTACAAGGGATTTTGACTTTTATAGGTGAATAGTTTCCTAGTCCTGTTACAGTAACACACTACAAAGGGCACCACGGCAGCTCACTCTTGATTTCAGCTCAGGTCATAATCACAGAGGTGAGATCAAGCCCCACATTGGGCTCTGCACTCAGCAGGGAGTCTGCTTGAGATTCTCTCTCCCTCTGCCCCTCCCCCCATTTGCACATATGCTCTGTCTCTCTCTCTCTCTAAATCTTAAAAAAAAAATAAAACACTACAACGTGAACACTAAAATAAATAAACAAAAACATATTTCTTTAATTAAAGCTCAGTAACCAGTATATTCAAGAAATGTTCATAAATATCTGTTGATTTGATAAGGCCCTTACATAAACTAGAGTAAAAATAGAACAGCAGTAAATATGCAAATTACCCTAGTCAGTTGGCCACCGCGGTGGTAATGGGGTGGGGGGAGTGGAGATGATCAGGCTTCTTTTTTTTTTTTTTTTTTTTAAGATTTTCGACAGAGATAGAGACAGCCAGCGAGAGAGGGAACACAAGCAGGGGGAGTGGGAGAGGAAGAAGCAGGCTCACAGCAGAGGAGCCTGATGTGGGGCTCGATCCCATAACGCCGGGATCACGCCCTGAGCCGAAGGCAGACGCCTAACCGCTGTGCCACCCAGGCGCCCCAATCAGGCTTCTTTTTAAAAGTCGTATCAATTAAATGAAAATAGACAAATATTATTGCTCCATAGTCTGCATTTCATTCACCTGGCTATTTTACATTCAATTGATTTGCTTAATATTAAGGTTATTATGAAATCATTTAACTTTTCCTTACAAATATTTGTGTCTGATGTTTTAATCTGGTAAACCCCTGGCTTACCCAAATCCTGACATTTTCAAGTAGCTCACTCCACTAATAGCAAGATCTGATGCCAGAGAACCAAAAACTCTGATAGGATTATAAAGGATGATGTTAATAATGTCCTCAAAAATCTCCTGAGCAATATTAAATGTGCAGGTAAATGCCATTCTAGGTAGACAAAAATGCAGGTACTGCCATCATTTTTTCTTAAAGAAATAAAATAGTACGTTCAAGTATTTCCTGTAATCCAAAGTGCCAAATGATCAATTCCAAACAGATGTCTTACAAGGCCACCTTAAGAAGAAAGGTAAAATTCATGTTGATTTAGTTACAGCATTTATACACAATATCAAATACCTAAAGCCCTTAAAAACAGTTCATCTCTCGCAGAGATCTGATAGGACCACTAAATCACTTTCTACATGATTAATAGGGAGAAACATGTTTTCTGAGAGATAATGGCAAATGGCAGAAGATAAAGTCTTCCAATTAACATATCAGCCAAGATTACTGTTTATGTAATTATTACGTAGGACATGAAGTCCAGGTTTATATTATTTAGTATGCAAAATTTACTATTCTTTAGAACACTAAGCTCCAGGTGCAGGAAGATCAATGACTCAGTGACACCCACGAGGACTCCGGTTCCATCTTTCAGCTCGATCATCCTCTTGCCTTCATCCCAAGGCTGATCACAACATGGCTGCTGTGGCTCCAGGCATCACAGTCAGTCTAGTCCTTGGGTCTCTTTTTAAGAGCACAGAAACATTCCCCAGAAACCCCTTCCCAGACCTTCCAGATGTTGCAGACTTCTGGGAAGGATCTGGCCTGATGACGTAAGGAACCTGAAGAAGCCTGTGCCATGACTGACCAGACAACAACCAGATACGTAAGAGGATGAAGCTGCAGCAGCCGTTAGTCATAACAGCTAATTAGGCGGCGGCCTAATTACCCACTAGGCAACAAGCCCAAGTATGAGAAGCAACATGCTGGGCTGGCAGGGTGGAAAGACAGAAAGAACCTGGGTCCTTGATGATACTGTGAGCTGAGACACCCATCTGGGAGCCCCTTACTACTCCCTGAGGCAACTGAAAGTTTGATGGCTTAAACTGTTAGCCAGACAATGTACCGTGAAGATAAATGTACTCTTAAAGGTTCCCTTCAGATTTTGGGGAAAGAGCACCAGTAACTTGCCCAACATCAGGAACATGGACGGGCAGATCTGTGTGGTTCCAGTGTCTACCCTCCCAACTCTCGTCACCCCTGATACCACCCTCTACCTCCCATACTCTCAAATGTCATGGGGTGTTCATCGCACACATTTTAATTCAGAAGAACCAATATTTATTTACCTTCTCTGAGGAGGAGAAACAAAAACTAGGAAAATATATTTTCTGACTGAACAATGCTTGCTATCTGGTTCAGAAAATAAGGAGAAAACACAAACAACAAGATATAATCCCTGCCAAAATAGAAGAACTAAAACCCTTTCATAACTACCTACAAATGTCACTCCTCTTAAAATGTTATTTCTTGAGGCAGCTGGGTGGCTCAGTCAGTTGGGCGTCCGACTCCTGGTTTCAGCTCAGGTCATGATCTCGGGGTCATGGGATCAGGTCCTGCGTGGGGCTCTGCTCTCAGCGATAAGTGTACTGGAGATTCTCTCTCCTTCTTCCCCCCCCGCCCCTCCCCTCTCTCCCTCAAATAAATAAATAAATCTTAAGAAAGAAATAAAAAAAATAAGTAAAATGTAAAACATTACATCTCGCTTTTACTAACCAAGGCTCCATTTTTGTACTGATTTCAAAAATATTTCTTTCCCATAATCCTTCTGTGCACTAAAGAACAAATACCACTCAACTTTGAATTCTGGAAATCTATTTGATCATAATCTTAAACACTCGTTTCCTCAGATTTTCAAAATAAGCTGGTATTTTCTCTTTCAAGTGTAAGTCTCTTCAACTCAGTTTTCGTTAAGAAAGAACAAAACTGCTCCATCACCCTCAACATAAATGGAGGCCAACCTCTTGAAAAGACCAATACTAGCCTCAGCCTTACACATAAAAATGTGTTGTTTTTCCAAAGTTGAATAAATTCCCTGGCCTTTAAGAAGTTCAATACTTAGATCACGTACAATGTTTTCCTAACAACTTTTGCTTTTCAAAAGATACCATCAAAAAATAAAAAGGTCAAAAAAACAGACTGATGAAAATATTCACAATACACAGATCTAACAAAGAACTTGTGTCGGGGTAGAAAGAATCTCCACAACTGTAAAACAAGACGACGTCAAGGATGTGCAGTTTATACTCGAAAGCTGTGTAAAACGATCAGACAAAAAAACTGAAAAGACAAAAGACTTAATAGACAAAAGAAAATACACAAATGGCCAATAAGCACATGAAAAGCGATCATTAGCCATCAGGGAAATATACAATTAAACCACAATGAGTCACCGGGACACATTCACCAGAATGGCTAAAATGACAAAGACGGACAATTTCCAGCGTTGCTGGGGATTACAGTAGCTGGAACGCTCAGATGTCACTGGGGAATGTAAAATGGTACAAACACTTGGGACTGTAGCTTCTTCTAAAGTTAAACATATTACTTATTATAAGGCCCAGCCACAAAATTAAAAACAGATCTTTACATGAAGACTTCTTCACAACTGTTCACACAGCTTCATGCGTGATAGCCCAAACCAAAGGACCAGGGTGACCAAAGGTGAAGGCATAGACACATGATGGCACACCCAGACCCTGAAAGGCCCCTGGGTGACAGAAAGAGGATGGGAGGGAGGAGTAGAGAGGGGTGAGTAGGGGGGAGGGGGGACGGGACGAGCAAGAGGAGAAAAGGATAGGGGAATCGAAGTCAAGGAGAAAAGAAATTGTACCTCGACACAGTGAAACTGTAGAACACCAAAGAACCTTAAAAGCAGCCAGAGAGAGGCGCGTCTGGGTGGCTCAGTTGGTTAAGCATCTGACCCGACCTCAGGTCAGGTCTTGATCTCAGGGTCCTGAGTTCAAGCCCCACGCTGGGCTCCACGCTGGGCATGGAGGCTACTTAAAAAAAAAAAAAAAGGAGCCAGAGAGAAAAGACAAACTACTCACAAAAAACAATCAACCTGACCCTTGACATTGCAGCAGTAACAATGGAACCAGAAGACAGGTGATTAATACAATAGCAATCCAGAACTGCACACCCAGAACAAAGATATTTAAAGGCATATAAACACGGAGGTTACTGCCAACAGATGCTCACTAACAAAACTTCTAGAAAATATATGCCAGGAAGAAGGAAAATTCTCCCAGAAGCTAGCTTCTCTGACAAGTCCACCTTCTACTTGATGCTTTTAGCTCTAAGTTTTGCTTTTTAATGAGACTGTATCTTTTTACAATATTATCCGGCATTAAAGGTTAATTTTTTTTTTAAGATTTTATTTATTTGAGAGAGTGCAAAAGAAAGCATGAGCACGGGGGAGGGGCAGAGAGAGGGAGAAGCAGACTCCCCACTGAGCAGGGAGCCCAACGTGGGGTTCAATCCCAGCACCCGGATCATGACTCAAGCCGAAGGTAGACGCCTAACCAACGGAGCCATCCAGGCGCCCTAAAGGTCAATTTAAATTGTTAAATGAGAACAAAACAGAAACAAAATCAAATATCAAATTTTCAAATTCCCAGAAGAGCAACCTTGAAAAAACTTTAAACACTACCTGGAAAGGACACCAAAAACGAGGTTTACTTAGTCACTGCAAGTATTTTTTCCCAAGGGAGTGCTATGTGCCAGGCATATACTAGATCCTGAGTTAACGGATGAGAACAAAAAATGAAACTCACCCAGTACTGGATTTGTAAGCCTTCTTTTACAAGATACCTTGACAGGAAGCCAAAGTCTGTGTGCGGCACGATGTCGCTCTTGTGATAAGAAATACTGTCATAATAGAGTTAAAGGCAATCTAGTTTGGCCCGTGGCTCCTTTGTTTGAAAATGTATGCACAAATATGACAATTTTACACATGAAATTAATTCAGTGCAAATGATGAATTCCCACCTCATTTATTTGCCAATCCCACCATTTGTCTAGTAGCTCCATCCCCCCGTTTAAAATAAGAAAACTGCCGGCGTGAGCTGGGTTCACAGCCAGGGCTGAGCGCGCACTCAGTTTCTGTCACGTTGCACTCGACGCTCCCTGGCTTATTTCACAAATACCAAAAGACGAGAGCACCATATTTCATATCCATCAAGTGCCCACTTTTGCTTAGAGTATCCACTTGGCAACACATTTTTAACTGCCTTAAACCGGGACAAGGGCAGCCTAAAAAAGCCAGCTTCTCCACTTAAAAATAAACATCTTCCGGGGGCTTCTTGATTAAAAACAAAGGCAGCATTTGGCCTAAAAAGCATGGTGAAGTCAGTATTTCAAGTGATCTGAATGGAAACCGTCGGACTCTGATCTTTCTGGACATGTGGAAGTGGTTAACGGGGTAACCTGGCGGAAACGGAGGCCGCAGCAGAAACCCTAGCATTAAAAAGCCAGAAAAAGAAGCTGACCTATGCCTGCCCATTCAACAGCGAGGGTTGAAGAGCCCGCCTTTCAATGGAAGGCACCCTGCAACAGGAGAGGGGCGGCCACAGGAACCCCAAAGCCTGGCCCTTCCCCTCCCGGGCACTGGCTCCCAACCCCTGAAACACCTGTACACCCGCAGTGGAAATGACGCGAGCCCGCCACTACATCCGGGGATGACAGGGGCCTCTCTCTTTTCTGGAGCATCTTCCATTACTGCGGAAAGTGCACGTCTCGAAAACACAAGGCTGTTCTCTGCGATAAGCCAGTCCAGTTACAAAGGGCTGGTTTCCAATGCCTGGTTCTCTATGCTACCAAATCACTGGCCCAGCACCTACACATCCAGAAACCTCCCCCAGCCTCTGGGAAAGCCACAGTGTCACCTTTCCTACAGAGTGTTCCACAGAGGAAGACTGGACACTTGCCTTTTCGCCAGTGGTCTCTAACCTCTTCTAGGATGGAAAAAGCTTTTCTCTTGTGATGGTTATCGCAAGCACCCCCCTTAAAAATCTGTATCATTTCCCAAATGAATTAAACTCTGCTATGCCCCATGAGTCGGACAGGATGGATTCCACTTTTTAAAAAACTAACCCTTTCAGGGCGCCTGGGTGGTTGAGTCGTTAAGCGTCTGCCTTCGGCTCAGGTCATGATCCCAACGTCCTGGGATCGAGCCCCGCATCGGGCTCCCTGCTCAGCAGGAAGCCTGTTTCTCTCACTCCCACTCCCCCTACTTGTGTTCCCTCTCTCGCTGC
Source organism: Ailuropoda melanoleuca (assembly GCF_002007445.2). NCBI lineage: Eukaryota > Metazoa > Chordata > Mammalia > Carnivora > Ursidae > Ailuropoda > Ailuropoda melanoleuca. Next base: position 128,348,200 of record NC_048224.1, on the reverse strand, counting down.
CTCTCCGTCAAATAAATAAATAAAATCTTAAAAAAATAAATAAATAAAAATAAAAAACAGCCTTTCGATACTGTATTTAATTCTTAACTTCCCTTGGTCAGTTTCTCTAATGAAATACAAAACATAAACATCCACCCAGGTTCCTTTCAAGCTCAAAATAATTACAACATAAATGCAATACTCCAGAAGAAAATTGTCTAGGATAGATTTTTTTTAAATCTCCTTTTGGTAAATTTGGCTACAGAGTAGCCTTAGTGTTCTATCATGACCCAAGGAATTCAATCACCATACAAATTCCAGGAAGAGACCATCAATGGGAAAAAGGGCATTATAAGCCTAACTCCAGGATTTCCACAGGGACAGACTCCCTAAATGAACAACCACACACCAATTCACAAGGGGCACGCTACAGAATCTGTGACCCTATGGGGCACAACGACATCATCTTCAACTATTTCAAGTTTCCTGCTCACATAAAAGAAACGAGATTCTGGGAAGGCCTGGGCTAGGGAGGCATCAACTCAGTACCTCCACCAACACTTCGCCCCGTGAGCCAGCCACCGGCCAATAATGTCTATTTATTCTACCCAGAGGCAGATCTATTAGCCAGACATTCTAAAAACACAAACGTTTTGTTGTGCTTGGAGTAACTCCAATATTGGTGCCTTGCTGCAGAACGATGCTGCAGGAATACAAAGTGAGCCATGTGGATGCTGGACCCAGAAACAAAGTGTATGGTCGGAAACTGTCATACCAGAAGACCAAGCCTCTGGAACCGCTGAGGGTAAACCCCCAGCCGGCAGGCTGTGGAAAGAGGGAAGAAAGCCAAAGTCTGGAGACATCAGAAGGGCCCACCCCATCGGAACAATAAGGGCAATTTTTAAGGCAACTCCCTCCAAGCTCTCAGCACCAAAAAGGCCCGTCTTCTCCTCTTCCGTTTAGACTGAAGAAACTCAAGACAATGCTAAAGGCCATTCCGAAATGGCCTTGGCAAGTCACCACGTGCAAAACACATTACACATAACCCAAGGGGTTTGGCTCTCCGAAGACTGCCTGCGGGGTGGGGAGATAGGGGTTCACAGAAGTCAAGGCATGCGGGAAGCGGGAAACAGCGGAGGGCTGGCGGAGCAAGTGAACCTGGAAAGCTAACACGGAAGGCATTACCAACAATAATGAAACGAAACAGCCAGAGGCCAGCACGGTACTCCAGAAGGCCCCCAGACAGGCTCAGACCGCTACACTGCTCCCGAAGAGAGGCAAGCTCTCCACCTCTCGGGAAGCTGAGCTGAGAGCAGGCTCCTCGTCCCTTTGTGAGCCCCACCTCCCTCCTTTCCGGGGTCCGGCAAAGATCCCAGCAGCGGCCGGGCCCCAACGAAAACGACAACCAAATCCAGAATGATGACAGGGAACTCACCCCCCCCCCAAATAAAACACACACACGCACGCACACACTCACTCACTCACTCAAGGGTCTGGCCGGATCACACAGCTGAAGTTCCCGAAACTTAAATCGTAAAACCACAATCAGAAGTTGTCGTTTTGACATGCTCACCACAAAAATCTGTGTCCTTTGCTCGAAAGGAAAAAAAAAAACAACTTTGCTCTCCATAAAGGCAGGAGGTAAAGAGAGACAAAAATCTAACTTGGGCGGAGGGTGTGTTCCTCTTTGTCACCTACCAGGGTGCTCGCGCCGCGCGTGGGCGAGCGGCTGGCACCCGGCAGCGCCGTGGCACCCAAGCCAGTGGCCACCTCCCCGGCCCTGCGACCCGCCTCTGGGGCCAAGATTACGGCCGGAGGTCCGGAAGCCGCGTCCGGCGCTGTCACCGTGCTGGGTGGGATGGGAGGAAGCGGGGGGGAAGGGCGCCGAGGGGTGGGGGAAGCGAAGGGGGTCGCGCGCAGAGCCCCGCCGCCCGGGTCCTCGGAGGTGAGAAGAGTGCAAAGGGTGGCCCGGAGGCCCCCAAGCTCCAGCTATTGTTGCCGGAGCAGCCCCGGGCTCGGCGGGCTGGAACCCGATCCCACCCGCCGCCCGCGTCCTCGCGGCAGGACCCCGCGGGCACGCACCCGCCACCGCCCGCGCCCCCCGGCGGGTCGGCTCCGGGCGCCCCGACTCGCACAAGTTGCCACCCGCCC
>NC_048224.1:128344099-128345885 GCF_002007445.2 Ailuropoda melanoleuca | reverse complement strand
GGCGCCGCCCGCCCGGAGCGCCGCCCGCCCGGAGCGCCCCTCCCCGACCCCACGAGCCCACCTCGGATTTGTGCCTTACTTGGTCCTAAAGCCAGAACCCTTGTCTCAACGCGGCGCCACGGAACCGAGCTCAGGAAGCGCTGGGGAGTGCGCTGCGCCACCAGGGACACGCCAATCCTGCTGCTGTGGTTGAAAGCGATATAAGGAGAGCCGGAGACAGCGCACCGGCTAAAACCGGGAGCAGCTGGAAGGCGGTCGGTGGCGCGGACTCCGCAACTCGCTGGTTGAGGTCATGCACGGGGGTGCCTGTGTGTCCACCTAGGACTTTACGTGGTCGCGCGGGAAGCGGCGTTTTGCAGGGACCCACGAGCACCCTCCCCTCCCAAGCCGCACGAACGGGCTTCCGGCACCACCCTGGGCTGCGAGACACTTAATCTCGAAGGGGTGGTTGCCACCTCCCCCGCCGCGGCCCAGTGTCCTCCACCCTGGCGATTCCCAGGACAATCCCCACCCCGAAGTGCCCCGCCTCCAGGACCAGGAGCAAAGCCCGGGAGGGGAAGGGAAAAGGTTGGGAGCTGGTTTGCGGAATTTAATGGGGGAGGAAGCGAGATTCAGGACCGAGGCGGCTGGGACTTGTGGCGGGGGTGGGGGGGACACGACACACAGTCACTGCCCCCACCCTCCATCCCCCCTCCCTGAGCCCCCATGTCGCCTTTTCCTCTTCTCGCTGTGGAGGAGAAAGGGCGGGAGGCAGCAGGTTAAAACCCCAAGGAACCCTCTGATATATCCCGAGGCAAGAGCTTCCCGCCTCTGAAGGCCGCTGGCTCCCGAACCCTGGTCATTTTGTGCCTTAGTGGAGTTCACAGGCCTCCAATCAGGTGGATAGGTTTCAAGGGAGGGGCTACAACTGACCTCAGAGAGGAGCAGAGCAGGGGCCCCTTGTGGCGGTGTGGGTGGACAAAACAGGGCGCATTAGAAGTACAGGGGTAGCTGTGGGCAGCAGGTGTGAGTAGTTTCTAGAAAGGAGTCGAGACAAATTTTTAGTATGAGGTACTGACCTGTATTTTTTTATGCTTGCCTATTTGATGCAAGTGGGAGTAAAAAGGGCCGTGGAGGCCTCAGACCCAAGAAGAAACAACAGTTGGGCAGTTTGTAGCCGAAGAGAACAAAGAGTAAGTTCTGACAGCTGTGTGGCTCTGGACAAACCCTAGATCAGAGGGTTTGGGCCAGTGCTTCTCTAAGTGTTGGCCCTCACACCTGCCACACCTGGAAACTAAGAAATGTACATTTTGGCGTGTCACCCCAGACCTACCTTATCAGGTTCTCCAACATCAGCCCGCATCTGAGTGGCCGGCAGGGTGAGCTCAAATAGATTGTCAGGCCATCCTCAGAGTTTCCGGATTCCGTAGGTCTGGGTGGGGCTTGAGAATTTGCGTTCTTCTAGCAGGTGTGCTGGGCCCACACTCAGAGAACCGCTATACTAGCTTAATGGTTCTGAGTCCTAGAATCGCCTAAGGTTTTAAAAAAAAAAAAAAAACCATTGGCCAGGCTTCACCTCAGCCAAGTACATCAGGCTTTATGAGGTTGGGACCCAGGCCTCAGTATTTTTAAAGCTCTGTAGGTGATGCCAATATGAAGCCAGGTTCGAGAACGATTGTTGGTTTAAACTTCATGCATGAATCACCTGGGGATCTTGTTAAGATGCAGATTCTGGTTTAGTAAGGTTGGGACACTATTTCTTTTTCTTTTTTTAAAAAATCTTACTCATTTGAGAGAGAAAGCAGAG